>NW_020928042.1:0-6966 GCF_003984885.1 Neopelma chrysocephalum | reverse complement strand
CTCTCCACTTCTTGTATCTTTCCCAGTCTGATAATTGCTCCTCCACATCTCCCCCTTCTTTATTTACTTGCACAACGTTGGCACCGATGGATTTCAGGAACAGCTGGCGGAAACAAATAAAAAGACAGGGCAAGCAAGTGCACAAAGCAAAAAGACCGCCCACAGAAATCAGAGCCAATATTAGTATTCTTCTAAGCCAATTAGGGATTGCCGGAAATTTAAGCCAATTGAACATTCCGTCTAACCCCTCATCGTGGGACTGACGGATATCTTGGACTAAACCTTTTAACTGATTAATGCTATTGTGAATTGATTGCGCATGATCGGAGAAGTTCATGCAGCACATGCCTTCGAACTCTTGGCACCCGTGACCATGTGCCAAGAGTAAGAAGTCAATGGCTGCACGGTTTTGCAGGCTAACTTCTTTTAATTTTTGTGTGTCTGCTAATAATCCCTCTATCGCTGTCGTTGTTGCGTTCGCTTCCTTCGTCAGCCAGCAACCAAGGTGGGTAAGAAGTGAAAGCGCGTGAGATGTTCCTATTCCAGAAAACACACCGAAGGAAGCCCAGTAATTTTTTATTTTTGGCCAAATGTTAATCTGAGAGTCACAGTCTGCAGGGAATGGTAGGGGTGGTGGAGCGGTCCAGGAAGGTGGAACAAGGAGAGGAGGTGTTTTGGGTGCTGGAGCAGCGAGAGGTACTGGGGGTTTAGGAGGTGTAGGACGAGGTTTTGGGAGGACTGGACGTTCATACAAGACAAATGTTCTTTTGCTTCTATTAATTATTGACGGTGGAGAATTTGGGGCCGAATTTGGTGGGGAGGAATTTGGAAGCTGAAATTTGGCCGGATTAAAGAGGGCGAGTTTTCCCACTGTGCAAGGACCGCCTTCTGGGTATGCAGGAATCCCCTGCCAAGCTCGGTCCCCGCACAGTAGGAAAAACCCTTGGGGGAGTTTTCTCCACCTCGGGATTGTCTCAGTGGTTACCGCTGTGATGACCGAGTGGTTACACCACGAGGAAGGAAGCTCGCGATAAGTGGGGTTATTAGCAGAGACATTGAATGGGGTGAACAATTTAGGTTCTGTGTAGCGGTGAAACATGATGCAGGTGTTAGTAGGGACCGAACCAAAAAGATCGATTTCTTGGGGAGGGTCAAAAGAAAGATGAGTGCGAGAGACAGCCTGAGCGAGAGTAGCGGAAGTAAAAGGAAGAGGGTCTGTGATTCGGGTAAGTGGTAAAAATGCATTCCAGTCGTTAGTAGAGGAAATGGGGACACCTACGAGGCAGGTCTGAAAAGGGTTGCCAGCGCCCGACTGGGCTAGACACAGAGTGTCTGTTCCCGTAGCTTTTGCCAACGTTACCCATAGATTTTCATTGGGTTGGTTCATCCAGTTCTTTAGAGGGAATGATGTGGAGGCGTCGATGAAACTTAGGGCGATGATGAAGAGAGTGGAGAGGTGGATGGTCCGCATTCTGTGTCTCGTTCTTGATGTATTCTTATTCGTCGGGTTGGGACCCACTTTGGTCCTGTTGGTCCTGCAATACATGCGTACCCTTTCCCCCATGTGATCAGGGGGAAAGGGCCCGTCCACGATTCTGTTATTGCATCTTTATACATGATTTTTGCTTTCTGCTTAATTAACACATCTTCTGATTTAAAGTGCTTGTCTATGGGACTTCTGTCTGTGTGAGTATCTTGTTCCTCTGCTAAATTTAAAAAATTTAATACATACATAACTTTTTCCAATCTTTCTTGGGGAGTTAGGCCAATACTCCCCCTTTTTTGTTTATTGAGTAAATTTTTGATGTTTTGGTGGGCCCGCTCTACTATACCCTGTCCCGTGGGGTTGTGAGGAATTCCAGTGGTATGGTGAATTCCCCAATCATCAAAAAACTTTTTCGTGTCCGCAGATACATAGGATGGTCCATTGTCAGTTTTTATTTGTTTGGGGACTCCCATCCTAGCAAATGCAGACAGGAAATGTTTTTTGACATCTCTGCTTTTTTCCCCGGAATGCGCGGTGGCTACAATCATTTTTGAGAATGTGTCTACAGACACATGAACATACTTTAATTTGCCAAATTCGGGTACGTGTGTAACATCGGATTGCCAAATTTCTAATGCAGACAGCCCCCTGGGATTTGTCCCCTCTGGAACCAGTGGGGCAATTTTTTGGCAATCGGGACAAGCTTTTAGAATTTCTTTTGCTTGAGTTAATTTGAGGCCGAATTGTTTTTTTAGCGATCGCGCATTCTGGTGGAAAAATTCATGTGAAATTTTTGCTTGTTGGAACAGGTTTGGGGTGACAACCATACCTGCCAGATGGTCGGCAATCTGGTTTCCTTCAGCCACAGGACCTGGTAGAGTAGTGTGGGACCTCGTGTGGACAATGTAATATCTGAATTCTCTGATTTCAATTAGAAACAACAATTTTTTTAATAAATTAGATAATTTCTCATTAGATACTTCTTTTAGATACGAATTTTCAATTCTTTTGACAATGCCCACAACGTAAGCCGAATCTGAAACAATATTAATTGGTTCTTTACTGAAAATTTGGAAGGCGCGAACAACTGCTGATAATTCTACAATTTGTGGAGAACCTTGAACCTTGTGAATATCTTGGTGCCAATTATCTTTTTGTTTCCAAACAATTACTGCGTTTCCAGTTCTCCCTGAGCCATCGGTAAAAATGGTTTTTGCATTTTTAATTGGTAGTTCTGATTGCATAATTTTTAGTTTTAATGGGATTGGGATTAATCTTTGCAAAAACGGGCACGCCGGGAGGTGAAATTTGATCTCTCCCGGGTAACCTCCGATGGCGATTTGAAAGTCAGTAGAATTTTGCAGCAGTTGTTCCAAGTGTTCAGAAGTTAGTGGGAGGTAAATGTAATTTGGTTCCTCTCCACTAAGTTCTAAACACCTGGTGCGGCCTTTGAAAATCAATTTGCCAATCATTTCTGCAATGGTTACGATTGTTTTGGAAAATTGGTGAGGGAGGAACAACCACTCCCACAGACAGAAGTCTTTTCCATTAGTTGTAAATTGTCCCAAAATCGCTAATGGTTGATGTTTTTCTCTAATTATGACTAATGAGGATGGCAGTCCCTCCATCCTACGATTTGTTTGTCTCTCTGATATTTTTGTTTCGACTGTGGCAAGGGTCTCTCTAGCGTCTGATGTTAAAAACCTGGGGGAGGACAGATCTGCATCTCCTTTCAGGAGTTCGAACAGTGGGTGCAAATCACCGGTTGTGATCCCCAGCACAGGTCGGATCCAATTGATCGCTCCCAGCAGCTTTTGGAGGTCGTTCAAAGTTCGGACCTTTTTGTCGATTTCAACTAATTGAGGTTTGATAGTTTTAGCGTCAATTTGAAGTCCGAGATACCTCCAAGGTGCTTCTCTCTGTATTTTTTCAGGGGATATTTCCAATCCATTTGAATTTAGAGCCGAAATTGTAGCATCCAATGTTTGCCTAACTGATAATTTGGTTTTTGCGCAAATCAACACATCATCCATATAATGGAAGATGATTGACTGCGGAAATTTCTTTCTAATTGGCTCCAACACTTTTGCCACAAACATTTGACAAAGTGTTGGAGAATTTTTCATCCCCTGGGGAAGCACCTTCCACTGGAATCTGCGATGGGGTTCACAAGCGTTGATGGCCGGGACCGAAAATGCGAATTTTGCCGAATCAGCCGGATTCAAATATATATGGAAAAAACAGTCCTTAATATCGATTACCACTAGGGGCCATTCAGCAGGGAGCATGGATGGAGAAGGCATTCCCTGCTGGAGGGCTCCCATTGGTTCGAGGACTTCATTAACTTTGCGCAGGTCCTGGAGAAATCTCCAGGCACCTGAGGATTTTTTGATGACGAACACTGGAGTGTTCCAGGGACTGGTGGAAGGCTCCAGGTGTCCTTTAGCCAATTCTTGATTAACTAGGTCATTTAAAATTTGCAGCTTTTGTTTGGGAAGGGGCCACTGATCTACCCAAACTGGTGTTTCTGTTTTCCAGGTCAGCTTGGGCAGCTGCAATTGTTCAGTGACCCCTCCTAAAAATTTTCTTCTGTCCCAAGAGTTAATTGCCACTGTTCCATGGCATCTCTTCCCCATAGTGTTACTGGTATGTTTAATACATACGGTTGGAGAGATGCGGATCTGCCCTCCGGCCCGTATACTGTCACTATTTCACGACTCTTGACGGGATGTTGAACCCCTCCAACACCGCTGACCCTTATGTCTGTCGTGTGGGCCGGCCAGCTATGTGGCCAGTCCTTGGAGGCGATGATGGTCACATCTGCTCCCGTGTCCAAAAGACCCTCCACCGTCACCCTCTGCGGGTGTCTAGACAAAGGGAAGAGAACACGACACGTTAGTAAGGGTCGGGAGGTCCTCACTGAGGTTGCCCAACGGACTTCCATCAGCGGATCCTCCTCTCGTTCCTCTTCCCACGACACCGCACAGAGGAGATCGTCCGTGGGGATCATTTTGGCCACCGGGAAGCAGTCCTCCAGCTGTAAGGGTGGAAGGTGGACAGTTAGACAAATGGCGATGTTAGAGTTTGTCAACCCCGTCAGGAGTGTGGGAGTCACAAAAATGCCCCTTGCCACAGCCGAAAGATGAGAGACTATCAGATATGTAGTGTTTGAGTCTATATCAGTAGATGGGGTAACTTTGATTATTTGCTCGCATTGATTTAGGAGAGGTAGTGGGGATGTAACAGTGAGGGTTATCCAATTTAGGGGAATACACTGATTTTGAGGAGGGACAAATTCTGCCGGAGGTCTCCCGGTTACGGGGTAGCTGGGCGCGGTGTTTGGCGCAGGATGGAGCGTGGTTGAGGGGTTATTTGTGTCCTCGCGCCCCCCTGAGCGCTCTGCTCCCCGTTTCCCGAATGCTCACAGGAGCATTGACGCAGGTCGGGCAGGGAGCTAAAGGTGACCTTTCTTTTAATTGCGGGAGATTTTCTGGGGGGAAGGGGTTCACCGTTTATGTTGGTCACCGACCTACAGGCCGATGACCAGTGAAACCCTTTCCCACACCTCCGGCAGAGGGATTTAGGTACGTTAGATAAATTAGGTTCTGAAACAGTCTTGGGGCAATGTTTCTTAAAATGTCCTTTTTGACCACAATTAAAACATGTTTGGGGCCCAGTGAAGGCGGCAGCCAATAGACGTGCTTTATGTGAGTTCGAGCCAATGTTCTTACAAGCCTCGATCATCTCAACCAGAGAGGGATTTTTTAGCATTTTTAAAGCTTTTTGGCAATCCTCGTTTGCTTTTTCGACAACCAATTTATTAAATAGGATTTCTTGACTTTCTTTTTGATTGACTTGTCTTTTAATTGCTTCTTTTAACCTTGTAATGAAATCAATAAACGGTTCTTTAGGGCCTTGATTAATGAGGGTGAAAGAGGGCGTCTGGACATACGCGTCCGCCACCCTCTTTACCGCCTCTAGTGCCAATTCTTTAGTAATTTCTAAAAATTTTGGTTCAATTCGGGATTGATCCCCTCTGGTTGAGTAGCTCCCCTCGCCATAAAGCATGTCTATGGCCTGCCTTACTGGAATACCCCTTCTCTCCATTTTCTCGTTAACATAAGTCACAATTAATTTCTTCCACTCAGCCTCGAATACCGAGGACTGAATGGTGGTGAAAAGTCCGTTGATGACTGCCCTGATGTCATAGGGAATTAATAGGTAGGCAAGGAAGAAGGACTCCAGGAGACCGATCGTATATGGCGCTCCCAGGCCATACTCCACCATAGCTTTTTTGATGTCTTTTAACATGGGATACGAGATCGGTCTCCATTCCGGAGCCTTCCCTTCTTCTAAAAATATTGGAAAAGCCTTTAAGAATTCCGTATCATTGGCTTGGGCAGCTTCCTCCCTGAAGGGCTTCCAAATGTTAGGCATTTCGTTGCGCCCTTCAGAGGAGCGCCGTGTACGGCCTGTGTCATTGTCCGAGTCGGAGTCACTAAAACGGTAGGCGGGGTAGGCCTTGTTGTTATGGCCCTTATGGGCGCGGCCATATTGCCGGAAGTCGGCTTTGGCCTTTGGCCTAACCCCGCCTCTCACCTCCCCTTTCCCCCCGGAAGGTGACCTCTCGGGGGAGGAGGTGGAGCTGGAGGGAGCGGACGAACACGTGGGCGACTCAGGGGAGGGGTCTCTGACGCGCGCAGGAGGAGGTGGAGGTGGTCTGGAGGGTGGTGCTAGGAGGGCCCGCCCCCTTTTTTCCCGCGCTGGTGGTTCTCGCGGTGCCTTTTCCCGCCTCCGTCCCGCGCGTTTCCCGTCTCCCTCCTCTTCGCCGCCATTTTGTGTTCGCCGTGTGGATGTCTTCTCCCTCCCGCCATCTTGTGAATGTCGTGAATGGTGTGACGCAGTTGATTTTTCTGGTCTCTTAGCCGGCACATGGAGGCTGCTGTTCTCGTTCATCATTTGGTGCTGTAGCACCATCAGAACTAGCCTCCAGGCAATTAACGCCTTTTTCGCCTTTCGGTCCCCCCTTTCATTATCACGCCAAAGGCTGTATCCTATTGCTTGCCACTCCTCGGCTGTGGTGTCGTCTGTTAACTTATGGTTTTTATTGTCCAGCCATTTGGCAAGTGCCTTGGCGGATTTCTTATCCAGGGGGTGACCGTGCTCAATGATGAAGTCTTTAAGGCGTCGGTATACGAATTTTTGGGAGGTGGACAGTGTAAGTCCCATCTCGGTGTTGTGGAGATCCTCCCTTTTCTATTAAAAATTGGGGTGTTGGTGTTGGGGTGGGTGTGGAATGTCCCCAGCTGCTCACCTTGTCCGGCGTGTCGACCCGTGCGGCTCTGCAGCCCACAGTCGTCCGTCCAGCTGGGGGGACCGGCGGGACGATCACCTCTCCGGCGTCGCCTGAGCCCGAGTGGAGACACAGGAGTTTCCTCAATGTGAGGGACCTCCAACTGTGCCCCACGTTGGGCGCCACT
>NW_020928041.1:0-675 GCF_003984885.1 Neopelma chrysocephalum | reverse complement strand
CAATGAGCATCACTTAAAGGGTTGTAGTCTGCATTATTTTATATATATGCTGCAAGAAATTCTCACACAGTTGGAAAGAATCTAGCTGAACCAGGAGTAAATTGTGACTGAACTGTGTAAAGATATTTCTTACAGTATTTCCTTGTGTTATTTGTAAAAATGCACAGAAATGGGAGAAGACAAGGCGGGAAACATTGTAACTTAAATTTTACTTATGGCAATTTTATATTTTTCCTGTACGTAAGGACAAGGTCTATCCATCACTGAAATTCTTCACGTACAAATTACCTGAAAAGAAGTTACTTCTGAGGACATGTAGCTTGGCAAAGATATAAGTAAATTCTCTCTTTGTCTAAGGCTATATAAAAATGCTTTTTTTTTCTCTTCCAAAAACATATTTCTTCCATTAAACTGAACTCTGTTTTAACTTACTATTGTTTAATATTGTTCATTTTTATTACTGCTAGAGATTCTATGGAAGTATAGAACAATAAAATCAGAAGAGGTTGATACACAAGTTGTATTCTGTAGTTCAGGCAGCTGTATAATTGTTATCTTTAAGCTAGTCATTCTGAACGCTACAGATGCTGTTCTGTCAAGTAATTGTTATGGCATGGTACAAAGGCACTCAGTACTTTCTCATCAAGGTATTTTATGTGATTTTCCATTTACTCT
>NW_020928040.1:0-720 GCF_003984885.1 Neopelma chrysocephalum | reverse complement strand
AGAGTAAATGGAAAATCACATAAAATACCTTGATGAGAAAGTACTGAGTGCCTTTGTACCATGCCATAACAATTACTTGACAGAACAGCATCTGTAGCGTTCAGAATGACTAGCTTAAAGATAACAATTATACAGCTGCCTGAACTACAGAATACAACTTGTGTATCAACCTCTTCTGATTTTATTGTTCTATACTTCCATAGAATCTCTAGCAGTAATAAAAATGAACAATATTAAACAATAGTAAGTTAAAACAGAGTTCAGTTTAATGGAAGAAATATGTTTTTGGAAGAGAAAAAAAAAGCATTTTTATATAGCCTTAGACAAAGAGAGAATTTACTTATATCTTTGCCAAGCTACATGTCCTCAGAAGTAACTTCTTTTCAGGTAATTTGTACGTGAAGAATTTCAGTGATGGATAGACCTTGTCCTTACGTACAGGAAAAATATAAAATTGCCATAAGTAAAATTTAAGTTACAATGTTTCCCGCCTTGTCTTCTCCCATTTCTGTGCATTTTTACAAATAACACAAGGAAATACTGTAAGAAATATCTTTACACAGTTCAGTCACAATTTACTCCTGGTTCAGCTAGATTCTTTCCAACTGTGTGAGAATTTCTTGCAGCATATATATAAAATAATGCAGACTACAACCCTTTAAGTGATGCTCATTGTCCTGGTTAGAACGGCTGGGACCAATTCATCCCTGGATGGGTGTA
>NW_020928039.1:0-342 GCF_003984885.1 Neopelma chrysocephalum | reverse complement strand
AGAGTAAATGGAAACAATACTGCACACCTTTTCCAACCTTCCATAAGTAAGAAATAAAAAAGGAAAAGAGGCAGGAAGAGAATAATAGGCTGACATGCAACTTAAGTCTCATGATTCTCTTCTGTTTTCTGAAGAATACAAAAACAAGATCAAGAGCAATGCTTTCAGTATTAAGAAAAGCCATTGCTCTTGATCTTGTTTTTGTATTCTTCAGAAAACAGAAGAGAATCATGAGACTTAAGTTGCATGTCAGCCTATTATTCTCTTCCTGCCTCTTTTCCTTTTTTATTTCTTACTTATGGAAGGTTGGAAAAGGTGTGCAGTATTGTTTCCATTTACTCT
>NW_020928038.1:0-5381 GCF_003984885.1 Neopelma chrysocephalum | reverse complement strand
CATGCCCAAATTAACCCCCTTAAAAACTATGTCTCTTTAAAACTATATACACATATGTACAATGAAACATTACGGACCATTCTCACTCAAAATTAGGTCCCCTTGTGGTACACAACGTGTCTCCCCATCTTTTTGCATTACCCACCAGGTGAAACCAGGTCCTTGAGCAAAAACAATCCCTCGGATGGGTTTGCCTTTGCTTGAGGTGGGACTAATCCAAACAGTCTTCCCTAACATACCTCTCATATGCACCACGGGGACTTTATCTCCATCTACAGTATGCAAAGGTTCTGATTGGGCAGGGCCAGCTCGATTAATGGAGCCTCGCGTGTTGACCAACCAGGTGGCCTTTGCTAAATGCAGCTCCCAGTGTTTGAGAGTCTCCCCACACAGTGCCTTCAGGGTGGTTTTCAGCAGTCCGTTGCACCGTTCAACTTTTCCAGCAGCTGGTGCATGGTAGGGGATATGATACACCCACTCAATGCCGTGCTCTCTGGCCCAGGTGTCTACGAGGCCATTCTTGAAATGGGTCCCATTATCAGACTCAATTCTCTCCGGGGTGCCGTGTCGCCACAGGACTTGTTTTTCAAGGCCCAGGATGGTATTCCGGGCAGTGGCATGAGGTACGGGGTATGTCTCCAGCCATCCAGTACTTCCTTCTACCATGGTCAGTACGTAGCGCTTGCCCTGGCGGGTTTTGGGGAGCGTGATGTAGTCAACTTGCCAGGCTTCCCCATACCTGTACTTTGACCACCGTCCACCATACCATAGAGGCTTCACCCGCTTGGCCTGCTTGATGGCAGCACATGTCTCACAGTCATGGATGACCTGTGAGACAATGTCTTTGGTTAAGTCCACCCCTCGGTCTTGAGCCCATCTGTATGTTGCATCTCTCCCCTGGTGACCGGAGGCGTCATGGGCCCATCGAGCCAGAAATAATTCTCCTTTGTGTTGCCAATCCAGATCCACCTGAGAGACTTTAATCCTGGCAGCTCGGTCCGCCTGCTCGTTGTTGCGATGCTCCTCATTAGCCCGTTTCTTGCGTACGTGAGCGTCTACGTGACCAACCTTCACACTCAGCTTCTCTACCCGGCCAGCGATGTCCTGCCACATCTCCGCCGCCCAGATGGGTTTCCCTTGGCGCTGCCAGTTGGCCTTTCTCCATCGCTCTAGCCATCCCCACAGAGCATTGGCCACCATCCATGAGTCAGTGTAGATATAGAGTCTTGGCCACTTCTCGCGTTCAGCTATATCCAAAGCCAACTGAACGGCTTTAAGCTCTGCGAACTGACTTGACCCACCTTGTCCTTCGGTTGCTTCTGCAACTCGCCGTGTGGGACTCCACACGGCTGCCTTCCATTTTCGGTTTGTCCCTACAATGCGGCAGGAGCCATCCGTGAAGAGCGCATATCGCCTTTCATCTGCTGGTAGCTTGTCATATGGTGGGGCCTCCTCAGCCCGTGTCACCTGCTCCTCTTCTTCTTCAGAGGATAGTCCGAAACTCTCACCTTCGGGCCAATTGGTGATAATTTCCAGAATCCCAGGGCGATTAGGATTCCCTATCCGGGTTCGTTGTGTGATCAGAGCGATCCACTTACTCCATGTGGCATCGGTGGCGTGATGTGTAGCAGGAACTCTCCCCTTGAACATCCAGCCCAGCACTGGTAGTCGGGGTGCCAGGAGGAGCTGCGCTTCGGTGCCGATCACTTCTGAGGCAGCTCGAAGTCCTTCATAAGCAGCCAGGATCTCCTTCTCAGTTGGTGTATAGCTGGCTTCAGATCCTTTGTATCCCCGACTCCAGAATCCCAGCGGTCGTCCTCGGGTCTCCCCAGGCACTTTCTGCCAGAGGCTCCAAGAAGGGCCATTCTTCCCGGCTGCAGTGTAGAGCACGTTCTTCACGTCCTGTCCTGTCCTTACTGGCCCAAGGGCTACCGCATGGGCAATCTCCTGTTTGATTTGTTCAAAGGCCTGTTGTTGTTCAGGGCCCCACTGGAAATCATTTTTCTTCCGTGTCACAAGGTAGAGAGGGCTTACAATTTGACTGTACTCGGGGATATGCATCCTCCAAAAGCCCACAGCGCCTAGGAAAGCCTGTGTTTCCTTCTTGCTGGTTGGTGGGGACATGGCTGCTATTTTGTTAATTACCTCCGTTGGAATTAGGCGACGTCCATCTTGCCACTTCACTCCTAAGAACTGAATTTCCTGAGCAGGTCCCTTGACCTTACTTCGTTTAATGGCAAAACCAGCTCTTAGGAGGATCTGGATTATCTTCTCTCCTTTCTCGAAGACTTCCCCCGCTGTGTTCCCCCATACAATGATGTCATCAATGTACTGTAGATGTTCTGGAGCCTCGCCCTTTTCCAGTGCAGTCTGGATCAGTCCATGGCAAATGCTGGGACTGTGTTTCCACCCCTGAGGCAGTCGATTCCAGGTGCACTGCACACCTCTCCAAGTGAAAGCAAATTGTGGCCTGCACTCCGCTGCCAAAGGAATGGAGAAGAAGGCGTTGGCAATGTCAATGGTGGCATACCACTTGGCTGCCTTGGACTCCAGCTCATACTGGAGCTCCAGCATGTCCGGCACAGCAGCACTCAGGGGTGGTGTGACTTCATTGAGTCCACGGTAATCCACCGTCAGCCTCCACTCTCCGCTGGACTTACGCACTGGCCATATAGGGCTATTAAAGGGTGAGCGAGTCTTGCTGACCACCCCCTGGGTCTCCAGTTCACGGATCATCTTATGTATGGGAGTCACAGAGTCTCGGTCGGTGCGGTATTGCCGACGGTGCACTGTTGCTGTGGCTATCGGTACCAACTGTTCTTCAACCTTCAGCAGTCCCACAGCAGAGGGGTCCTCTGAGAGGCCAGGCAAGGTGTTCAACTGTCTAATTTCCTCTGCCTCCACAGTAGCTATGCCAAACGCCCAACGAAGTCCTTTTGGGTCTTTGAAATACCCACTCCTCAGGTAATCTATGCCAAGGATACACGGGGCCTCTGGACCAGTCACGATGGGGTGTCTGTGCCATTCCTTCCCAGTCAGGCTCACTTCAGCTTCCAGTACAGTCAGCTGTTGGGATCCCCCTGTCACCCCAGAAATAGAGATGGATTCTGCCCCTATGTATCTTGATGGCATCAAAGTACATTGTGCGCCGGTGTCAACTAAAGCCTTATATCTTTGTGGCTCTGATGTGCCAGGCCACCGAATCCACACTGTCCAATAGACTCGATTGTCCCTCTCCTCTACCTGGCTAGAGGCAGGGCACCCCTAGTCCTGGTCATGGTACTCGTTGCGCTCTTCTTGTAAGTATGACCTGGAAGTCCCTTCAAGAGGATCAGACATATCATCATTCCTGGGCCGTCTGGAGTCTTGCCTACGAGAGACTGGAGCAGCATTCATCCTCGAAGAGTTCCTTGTGGTACTTGTCCCTCTTTTCAATTCACGTACCCGGGCTGCTAAGGAAGAGGTGGGTTTCCCATCCCACTTCCTCATATCTTCTCCGTGCTCTTGGAGGTAAAACCATAGATTGCCACGTGGAGTGTACCCTCTCTCCTTAGCTGGGGGACGCTGGCTCCTGATAGCAGAGACCCTTGTTTGTCCTGGCGAGGTATGGAAGATCCCTTCCTTAATTTCTTCTCTTAGCCTCTGGTGTCCTTCTTCAATCTTCTCTTCCAGGCTTCGGACATGTTCAGCCAGTTTGGTTTCCACCGATGAGACGTGGGCTCGTAATGGGGCGGTGACAGTGTCTTCATAAATCCTGAGTTTGCTGACCAATGCACCAACCTTGTCCTCTCCCTCCCTCCATTGCAGCGTTGCTAGGTAGCGGGAATACATTTCTGGCCCGAGTCGTGCAAACTTCAACCACATCTGGGATGTGCACTGTACACCATCTGGACTTTTAGGAAATCTTTCGTCCTCTGAAAAGATTATCTCCAGTACAGCCAATTCTCTCAAGCACCGGATACCTTGTTCCATCGTGTTCCACTGTCCTTGCTGTACGTGGAGGTCCTCCTTGCAAAGGTATCTCTCCCTTACACTGGACAACAGTCGCCGCCAGAGGCTGAGAGTTTCCTGCCTCCTTCCAATCCCCTGATCAATGACGACATCTCGAGACAGGGATCCCAGTTGTCTTGCTTCACTTCCATCTAGAATTGTGTCGTTAGCGGCGCCATCCCAGATTCGGAGCAGCCAGGTCAGGATGGACTCGTTCGCCTGCCGTGTGAACTCTCTCCGGAGCTCACGTAGCTCACCCAGGGATAGGGACCGAGTGATTATTTCTGGTTCTGTCTCCTCCGGTGGATGTGAAGGTCCTGCCTCTTCGTCATCATTTGCTATGCGGACTGATTTGGTCTTCGATTTCCTTTTCTGGACAGGGGCGACTGCTATTGGTTTCTGTTGTCCTTCTGGCTCCTCGATGGTTTGTGTGGGCATGGTGCCAGTTGATTTATTTCTTACTCCCTCCGACTCAGCTGTAGTTTGTGTGGACGTGGTGCCAGTTGATTTGCTCCTTCTCTCCTCCCCCTGGCAGTGCTGTACCATGTCAAGCAGTGCCCGGTAAGCAGTGGCCAGGGCCCAGCAGGTTGCTGTGAGCTGACCATCTCTGGAGCTGCCAGAGCATTTTTCCTTTACCAGTTTTATCATGCTAACAGGATCCTGCAGTTGTTCAGGGGTGAATTTCCAGATCATGGGAGGAGAAAACTTCTCCAAATACTGGCCGATGTCCTCCCACTTCCCGTGCCACTCAGCGTTATCCATTCCCAGGACAGGCGTCCAAACAGCCTCCCTAGAAGGCCCTGTTCTGACCCTAAGCATGGTGTAAACAGTACAGAGCAGACAGAGCAGCAGACAGAGCAACACTAACAATAACATTATGCCATCCTTAGCATCAAAAGGAAAATCAATATTTTCAAAAGCTGTTGTAGCAGGTCTGAAGGGGAAGAAGGAGGTGAGAGGCTGGAAACAATCATTCCCCACTGTTCCCCCAAAGGACTGGGTGCGATTTTTAATGAGGCCCCAGAGGTAGCAACCCAGACCAGGACAGGCAAACAGGACTGAATACACATTTACAATGAAACTCATTGCTTCTGATGTTACGATGGCATAAACATAGTATACCAATAAAGCAATTTGGATCCCTCTCCCTGGTCTTAAAGAGAGCATTAAAATAGGCAAATAGTTCCCCATCTGCGGAAATATGAACATGCCCAGATACAACACCCACGTGAATGCACCAAACAGCATGTTGATCGGGGAGTTTCTGTATCCAAATACACAGATGCTTAAAATGAAATTGTGATTCTGACTTCTCTCTCTCTGCCGCACGTTGGGCGCCAAAAATGTGCTGGTTTAAAAGTTAACCAGCAAGGCAAAATGAACTCAATTCA
>NW_020928037.1:0-629 GCF_003984885.1 Neopelma chrysocephalum | reverse complement strand
TGTGCTGGTTTAAAAGTTAACCAGCAAGGCAAAATGAACTCAATTCAAAAGAGAGATTTATAAGTCAGAATAACAATTTATTAAAATAATGCAATAAGTACAAGTATACAGACAGACAATTGGTTTTAACCCACAAAACCCAAATGTACAAACCCAGCACCCTGGGGTATGAACAAAAGTGGTGTACCTTGGCCCACCCCCCGAGTCCAAAGCAAAGGGAGAGGGGATAAAACCTGCTGGTGGGAGAGCTGCTGCAGTCTGGTCAGAAGTGGTGATTGCAGTCCAGTTGAGGGTGGTGGTCTCAGCCTGGTTGGGAGCAGCGGTGGTCTGCTGTCTTCCTCTGGGTCCCACGAGAGAGAGCCCCAAGGCTCTGAAACTCCCAGTTATATACTCTCCAGTTCAGGCGGGAGTGCTCAGTCCCTCCCTCAGAGTAGGGAATTCCATAAAAGGGCATGCGGATGCTCAGTCCCTCTTATCAGAGCGGGGAATTCCATATAAGGATATCAGAGCGGGGAATTCCATAAAAGGGTACAGGAACATCTTCCCACCTTGCAGGCCTCTACTGACAGCAGTTTTTGGGAAATGGCATGGAGGCTATAGAATACACAGTTTTGGGTTACACCCATCCA
>NW_020928036.1:0-5963 GCF_003984885.1 Neopelma chrysocephalum | reverse complement strand
TGGATGGGTGTAACCCAAAACTGTGTATTCTATAGCCTCCATGCCATTTCCCAAAAACTGCTGTCAGTAGAGGCCTGCAAGGTGGGAAGATGTTCCTGTACCCTTTTATGGAATTCCCCGCTCTGATATCCTTATATGGAATTCCCCGCTCTGATAAGAGGGACTGAGCATCCGCATGCCCTTTTATGGAATTCCCTACTCTGAGGGAGGGACTGAGCACTCCCGCCTGAACTGGAGAGTATATAACTGGGAGTTTCAGAGCCTTGGGGCTCTCTCTCGTGGGACCCAGAGGAAGACAGCAGACCACCGCTGCTCCCAACCAGGCTGAGACCACCACCCTCAACTGGACTGCAATCACCACTTCTGACCAGACTGCAGCAGCTCTCCCACCAGCAGGTTTTATCCCCTCTCCCTTTGCTTTGGACTCGGGGGGTGGGCCAAGGTACACCACTTTTGTTCATACCCCAGGGTGCTGGGTTTGTACATTTGGGTTTTGTGGGTTAAAACCAATTGTCTGTCTGTATACTTGTACTTATTGCATTATTTTAATAAATTGTTATTCTGACTTATAAATCTCTCTTTTGAATTGAGTTCATTTTGCCTTGCTGGTTAACTTTTAAACCAGCACATTTTTGGCGCCCAACGTGCGGCAGAGAGAGAGAAGTCAGAATCACAATTTCATTTTAAGCATCTGTGTATTTGGATACAGAAACTCCCCGATCAACATGCTGTTTGGTGCATTCACGTGGGTGTTGTATCTGGGCATGTTCATATTTCCGCAGATGGGGAACTATTTGCCTATTTTAATGCTCTCTTTAAGACCAGGGAGAGGGATCCAAATTGCTTTATTGGTATACTATGTTTATGCCATCGTAACATCAGAAGCAATGAGTTTCATTGTAAATGTGTATTCAGTCCTGTTTGCCTGTCCTGGTCTGGGTTGCTACCTCTGGGGCCTCATTAAAAATCGCACCCAGTCCTTTGGGGGAACAGTGGGGAATGATTGTTTCCAGCCTCTCACCTCCTTCTTCCCCTTCAGACCTGCTACAACAGCTTTTGAAAATATTGATTTTCCTTTTGATGCTAAGGATGGCATAATGTTATTGTTAGTGTTGCTCTGTCTGCTGCTCTGTCTGCTCTGTACTGTTTACACCATGCTTAGGGTCAGAACAGGGCCTTCTAGGGAGGCTGTTTGGACGCCTGTCCTGGGAATGGATAACGCTGAGTGGCACGGGAAGTGGGAGGACATCGGCCAGTATTTGGAGAAGTTTTCTCCTCCCATGATCTGGAAATTCACCCCTGAACAACTGCAGGATCCTGTTAGCATGATAAAACTGGTAAAGGAAAAATGCTCTGGCAGCTCCAGAGATGGTCAGCTCACAGCAACCTGCTGGGCCCTGGCCACTGCTTACCGGGCACTGCTTGACATGGTACAGCACTGCCAGGGGGAGGAGAGAAGGAGCAAATCAACTGGCACCACGTCCACACAAACTACAGCTGAGTCGGAGGGAGTAAGAAATAAATCAACTGGCACCATGCCCACACAAACCATCGAGGAGCCAGAAGGACAACAGAAACCAATAGCAGTCGCCCCTGTCCAGAAAAGGAAATCGAAGACCAAATCAGTCCGCATAGCAAATGATGACGAAGAGGCAGGACCTTCACATCCACCGGAGGAGACAGAACCAGAAATAATCACTCGGTCCCTATCCCTGGGTGAGCTACGTGAGCTCCGGAGAGAGTTCACACGGCAGGCGAACGAGTCCATCCTGACCTGGCTGCTCCGAATCTGGGATGGCGCCGCTAACGACACAATTCTAGATGGAAGTGAAGCAAGACAACTGGGATCCCTGTCTCGAGATGTCGTCATTGATCAGGGGATTGGAAGGAGGCAGGAAACTCTCAGCCTCTGGCGGCGACTGTTGTCCAGTGTAAGGGAGAGATACCTTTGCAAGGAGGACCTCCACGTACAGCAAGGACAGTGGAACACGATGGAACAAGGTATCCGGTGCTTGAGAGAATTGGCTGTACTGGAGATAATCTTTTCAGAGGACGAAAGATTTCCTAAAAGTCCAGATGGTGTACAGTGCACATCCCAGATGTGGTTGAAGTTTGCACGACTCGGGCCAGAAATGTATTCCCGCTACCTAGCAACGCTGCAATGGAGGGAGGGAGAGGACAAGGTTGGTGCATTGGTCAGCAAACTCAGGATTTATGAAGACACTGTCACCGCCCCATTACGAGCCCACGTCTCATCGGTGGAAACCAAACTGGCTGAACATGTCCGAAGCCTGGAAGAGAAGATTGAAGAAGGACACCAGAGGCTAAGAGAAGAAATTAAGGAAGGGATCTTCCATACCTCGCCAGGACAAACAAGGGTCTCTGCTATCAGGAGCCAGCGTCCCCCAGCTAAGGAGAGAGGGTACACTCCACGTGGCAATCTATGGTTTTACCTCCAAGAGCACGGAGAAGATATGAGGAAGTGGGATGGGAAACCCACCTCTTCCTTAGCAGCCCGGGTACGTGAATTGAAAAGAGGGACAAGTACCACAAGGAACTCTTCGAGGATGAATGCTGCTCCAGTCTCTCGTAGGCAAGACTCCAGACGGCCCAGGAATGATGATATGTCTGATCCTCTTGAAGGGACTTCCAGGTCATACTTACAAGAAGAGCGCAACGAGTACCATGACCAGGACTAGGGGTGCCCTGCCTCTAGCCAGGTAGAGGAGAGGGACAATCGAGTCTATTGGACAGTGTGGATTCGGTGGCCTGGCACATCAGAGCCACAAAGATATAAGGCTTTAGTTGACACCGGCGCACAATGTACTTTGATGCCATCAAGATACATAGGGGCAGAATCCATCTCTATTTCTGGGGTGACAGGGGGATCCCAACAGCTGACTGTACTGGAAGCTGAAGTGAGCCTGACTGGGAAGGAATGGCACAGACACCCCATCGTGACTGGTCCAGAGGCCCCGTGTATCCTTGGCATAGATTACCTGAGGAGTGGGTATTTCAAAGACCCAAAAGGACTTCGTTGGGCGTTTGGCATAGCTACTGTGGAGGCAGAGGAAATTAGACAGTTGAACACCTTGCCTGGCCTCTCAGAGGACCCCTCTGCTGTGGGACTGCTGAAGGTTGAAGAACAGTTGGTACCGATAGCCACAGCAACAGTGCACCGTCGGCAATACCGCACCGACCGAGACTCTGTGACTCCCATACATAAGATGATCCGTGAACTGGAGACCCAGGGGGTGGTCAGCAAGACTCGCTCACCCTTTAATAGCCCTATATGGCCAGTGCGTAAGTCCAGCGGAGAGTGGAGGCTGACGGTGGATTACCGTGGACTCAATGAAGTCACACCACCCCTGAGTGCTGCTGTGCCGGACATGCTGGAGCTCCAGTATGAGCTGGAGTCCAAGGCAGCCAAGTGGTATGCCACCATTGACATTGCCAACGCCTTCTTCTCCATTCCTTTGGCAGCGGAGTGCAGGCCACAATTTGCTTTCACTTGGAGAGGTGTGCAGTGCACCTGGAATCGACTGCCTCAGGGGTGGAAACACAGTCCCAGCATTTGCCATGGACTGATCCAGACTGCACTGGAAAAGGGCGAGGCTCCAGAACATCTACAGTACATTGATGACATCATTGTATGGGGGAACACAGCGGGGGAAGTCTTCGAGAAAGGAGAGAAGATAATCCAGATCCTCCTAAGAGCTGGTTTTGCCATTAAACGAAGTAAGGTCAAGGGACCTGCTCAGGAAATTCAGTTCTTAGGAGTGAAGTGGCAAGATGGACGTCGCCTAATTCCAACGGAGGTAATTAACAAAATAGCAGCCATGTCCCCACCAACCAGCAAGAAGGAAACACAGGCTTTCCTAGGCGCTGTGGGCTTTTGGAGGATGCATATCCCCGAGTACAGTCAAATTGTAAGCCCTCTCTACCTTGTGACACGGAAGAAAAATGATTTCCAGTGGGGCCCTGAACAACAACAGGCCTTTGAACAAATCAAACAGGAGATTGCCCATGCGGTAGCCCTTGGGCCAGTAAGGACAGGACAGGACGTGAAGAACGTGCTCTACACTGCAGCCGGGAAGAATGGCCCTTCTTGGAGCCTCTGGCAGAAAGTGCCTGGGGAGACCCGAGGACGACCGCTGGGATTCTGGAGTCGGGGATACAAAGGATCTGAAGCCAGCTATACACCAACTGAGAAGGAGATCCTGGCTGCTTATGAAGGACTTCGAGCTGCCTCAGAAGTGATCGGCACCGAAGCGCAGCTCCTCCTGGCACCCCGACTACCAGTGCTGGGCTGGATGTTCAAGGGGAGAGTTCCTGCTACACATCACGCCACCGATGCCACATGGAGTAAGTGGATCGCTCTGATCACACAACGAACCCGGATAGGGAATCCTAATCGCCCTGGGATTCTGGAAATTATCACCAATTGGCCCGAAGGTGAGAGTTTCGGACTATCCTCTGAAGAAGAAGAGGAGCAGGTGACACGGGCTGAGGAGGCCCCACCATATGACAAGCTACCAGCAGATGAAAGGCGATATGCGCTCTTCACGGATGGCTCCTGCCGCATTGTAGGGACAAACCGAAAATGGAAGGCAGCCGTGTGGAGTCCCACACGGCGAGTTGCAGAAGCAACCGAAGGACAAGGTGGGTCAAGTCAGTTCGCAGAGCTTAAAGCCGTTCAGTTGGCTTTGGATATAGCTGAACGCGAGAAGTGGCCAAGACTCTATATCTACACTGACTCATGGATGGTGGCCAATGCTCTGTGGGGATGGCTAGAGCGATGGAGAAAGGCCAACTGGCAGCGCCAAGGGAAACCCATCTGGGCGGCGGAGATGTGGCAGGACATCGCTGGCCGGGTAGAGAAGCTGAGTGTGAAGGTTGGTCACGTAGACGCTCACGTACGCAAGAAACGGGCTAATGAGGAGCATCGCAACAACGAGCAGGCGGACCGAGCTGCCAGGATTAAAGTCTCTCAGGTGGATCTGGATTGGCAACACAAAGGAGAATTATTTCTGGCTCGATGGGCCCATGACGCCTCCGGTCACCAGGGGAGAGATGCAACATACAGATGGGCTCAAGACCGAGGGGTGGACTTAACCAAAGACATTGTCTCACAGGTCATCCATGACTGTGAGACATGTGCTGCCATCAAGCAGGCCAAGCGGGTGAAGCCTCTATGGTATGGTGGACGGTGGTCAAAGTACAGGTATGGGGAAGCCTGGCAAGTTGACTACATCACGCTCCCCAAAACCCGCCAGGGCAAGCGCTACGTACTGACCATGGTAGAAGGAAGTACTGGATGGCTGGAGACATACCCCGTACCTCATGCCACTGCCCGGAATACCATCCTGGGCCTTGAAAAACAAGTCCTGTGGCGACACGGCACCCCGGAGAGAATTGAGTCTGATAATGGGACCCATTTCAAGAATGGCCTCGTAGACACCTGGGCCAGAGAGCACGGCATTGAGTGGGTGTATCATATCCCCTACCATGCACCAGCTGCTGGAAAAGTTGAACGGTGCAACGGACTGCTGAAAACCACCCTGAAGGCACTGTGTGGGGAGACTCTCAAACACTGGGAGCTGCATTTAGCAAAGGCCACCTGGTTGGTCAACACGCGAGGCTCCATTAATCGAGCTGGCCCTGCCCAATCAGAACCTTTGCATACTGTAGATGGAGATAAAGTCCCCGTGGTGCATATGAGAGGTATGTTAGGGAAGACTGTTTGGATTAGTCCCACCTCAAGCAAAGGCAAACCCATCCGAGGGATTGTTTTTGCTCAAGGACCTGGTTTCACCTGGTGGGTAATGCAAAAAGATGGGGAGACACGTTGTGTACCACAAGGGGACCTAATTTTGAGTGAGAATGGTCCGTAATGTTTCATTGTACATATGTGTATATAGTTTTAAAGAGACATAGTTTTTAAGGGGGTTAATTTGGGCATG
>NW_020928035.1:0-9148 GCF_003984885.1 Neopelma chrysocephalum | reverse complement strand
TCACCTCCTTCTTTCCCTTCAGACCTGGTACAACAGTTTTTGAAAATATTGATTTTCCTTTTGATGCTAAGGACGGCATAATGTTATTGTTAGTGTTGCTCTGTCTGCTGCTCTGTCTGCTCTGTACTGTTTACACCATGCTTAGGGTCAGAACAGGGCCTTCTAGGGAGGCTGTTTGGACGCCTGTCCTGGGAATGGATAACGCTGAGTGGCACGGGAAGTGGGAGGACATCGGCCAGTATTTGGAGAAGTTTTCTCCTCCCATGATCTGGAAATTCACCCCTGAACAACTGCAGGATCCTGTCAGCATGATAAAACTGGTAAAGGAAAAATGCTCTGGCAGCTCCAGAGATGGTCAGCTCACAGCAACCTGCTGGGCCCTGGCCACTGCTTACCGGGCACTGCTTGACATGGTACAGCACTGCCAGGGGGAGGAGAGAAGGAGCAAATCAACTGGCACCACGTCCACACAAACTTCAGCTGAGTCGGAGGGAGTAAGAAATAAATCAACTGGCACCATGCCCACACAAACCATCGAGGAGCCAGAAGGACAACAGAAACCAATAGCAGTCGCCCCTGTCCAGAAAAGGAAATCGAAGACCAAATCAGTTCGCATAGCAAATGATGACGAAGAGGCAGGACCTTCACATCCACCGGAGGAGACAGAGCCAGAAATAATCACTCGGTCCCTATCCCTGGGTGAGCTACGTGAGCTTCGGAGAGAGTTCACACGACAGGCGAACGAGTCCATCCTGACCTGGCTGCTCCGAATCTGGGATGCCGCCGCTAACGACACAATTCTAGATGGAAGTGAAGCAAGGCAACTGGGATCCCTGTCTCGAGATGTCGTCATTGATCAGGGGATTGGAAGAAGGCAGGAAACTCTCAGCCTCTGGCGGCGACTGTTGTCCAGTGTAAGGGAGAGATACCTTTGCAAGGAGGACCTCCACGTACAGCAAGGACAGTGGAACACGATGGAACAAGGTATCCGGTGCTTGAGAGAATTGGCTGTACTGGAGATAATCTTTTCAGAGGACGAAAGATTTCCTAAAAGTCCAGATGGTGTACAGTGCACATCCCAGATGTGGTTGAAGTTTGCACGACTCGGGCCAGAAATGTATTCCCGCTACCTAGCAACGCTGCAATGGAGGGAGGGAGAGGACAAGGTTGGTGCATTGGTCAGCAAACTCAGGATTTATGAAGACACTGTCACCGCCCCATTACGAGCCCACGTCTCATCGGTGGAAACCAAACTGGCTGAACATGTCCGAAGCCTGGAAGAGAAGATTGAAGAAGGACACCAGAGGCTAAGAGAAGAAATTAAGGAAGGGATCTTCCATACCTCGCCAGGACAAACAAGGGTCTCTGCTATCAGGAGCCAGCGTCCCCCAGCTAAGGAGAGAGGGTACACTCCACGTGGCAATCTATGGTTTTACCTCCAAGAGCACGGAGAAGATATGAGGAAGTGGGATGGGAAACCCACCTCTTCCTTAGCAGCCCGGGTACGTGAATTGAAAAGAGGGACAAGTACCACAAGGAACTCTTTGAGGATGAATGCTGCTCCAGTCTCTCGTAGGCAAGACTCCAGACAGCCCAGGAATGATGATATGTCTGATCCTCTTGAAGGGACCTCCAGGTCATACTTACAAGAAGACCGCAACGAGTACCATGACCAGGACTAGGGGTGCCCTGCCTCTAGCCAGGTAGAGGAGAGGGACAATCGAGTCTATTGGACAGTGTGGATTCGGTGGCCTGGCACATCAGAGCCACAAAGATATAAGGCTTTAGTTGACACCGGCGCACAATGTACTTTGATGCCATCAAGATACATAGGGGCAGAATCCATCTCTATTTTTGGGGTGACAGGGGGATCCCAACAGCTGACTGTACTGGAAGCTGAAGTGAGCCTGACTGGGAAGGAATGGCACAGACACCCCATCGTGACTGGTCCAGAGGCCCCGTGTATCCTTGGCATAGATTACCTGAGGAGTGGGTATTTCAAAGACCCAAAAGGACTTCGTTGGGCGTTTGGCATAGCTACTGTGGAGGCAGAGGAAATTAGACAGTTGAACACCTTGCCTGGCCTCTCAGAGGACCCCTCTGCTGTGGGACTGCTGAAGGTTGAAGAACAATTGGTACCGATAGCCACAGCAACAGTGCACCGTCGGCAATACCGCACCGACCGAGACTCTGTGACTCCCATACATAAGATGATCCGTGAACTGGAGACCCAGGGGGTGGTCAGCAAGACTCGCTCACCCTTTAATAGCCCTATATGGCCAGTGCGTAAGTCCAGCGGAGAGTGGAGGCTGACGGTGGATTACCGTGGACTCAATGAAGTCACACCACCCCTGAGTGCTGCTGTGCCGGACATGCTGGAGCTCCAGTACGAGCTGGAGTCCAAGGCAGCCCAGTGGTATGCCACCATTGACATTGCCAACGCCTTCTTCTCCATTCCTTTGGCAGCGGAGTGCAGGCCACAATTTGCTTTCACTTGGAGAGGTGTGCAGTACACCTGGAATCGACTGCCTCAGGGGTGGAAACACAGTCCCAGCATTTGCCATGGACTGATCCAGACTGCACTGGAAAAAGGCGAGGCTCCAGAACATCTACAGTACATTGATGACATCATTGTATGGGGGAACACAGCGGGGGAAGTCTTCGAGAAAGGAGAGAAGATAATCCAGATCCTCCTAAGAGCTGGTTTTGCCATTAAACGAAGTAAGGTCAAGGGACCTGCTCAGGAAATTCAGTTCTTAGGAGTGAAGTGGCAAGATGGACGTCGCCTAATTCCAACGGAGGTAATTAACAAAATAGCAGCCATGTCCCCACCAACCAGCAAGAAGGAAACACAGGCTTTCCTAGGCGCTGTGGGCTTTTGGAGGATGCATATCCCCGAGTACAGTCAAATTGTAAGCCCTCTCTACCTTGTGACACGGAAGAAAAATGATTTCCAGTGGGGCCCTGAACAACAACAGGCCTTTGAACAAATCAAACAGGAGATTGCCCATGCGGTAGCCCTTGGGCCAGTAAGGACAGGACAGGACGTGAAGAACGTGCTCTACACTGCAGCCGGGAAGAATGGCCCTTCTTGGAGCCTCTGGCAGAAAGTGCCTGGGGAAACCCGAGGACGACCGCTGGGATTCTGGAGTCGGGGATACAAAGGATCTGAAGCCAGCTATACACCAACTGAGAAAGAGATCCTGGCTGCTTATGAAGGACTTCGAGCTGCCTCAGAAGTGATCGGCACCGAAGCGCAGCTCCTCCTGGCACCCCGACTACCAGTGCTGGGCTGGATGTTCAAGGGGAGAGTTCCTGCTACACATCACGCCACCGATGCCACATGGAGTAAGTGGATCGCTCTGATCACACAACGAACCCGGATAGGGAATCCTAATCGCCCTGGGATTCTGGAAATTATCACCAATTGGCCCGAAGGTGAGAGTTTCGGACTATCCTCTGAAGAAGAAGAGGAGCAGGTGACACGGGCTGAGGAGGCCCCACCATATGACAAGCTACCAGCAGATGAAAGACGATATGCGCTCTTCATGGATGGCTCCTGCCGCATTGTAGGGACAAACCGAAAATGGAAGGCAGCCGTGTGGAGTCCCACACGGCGAGTTGCAGAAGCAACCGAAGGACAAGGTGGGTCAAGTCAGTTCGCAGAGCTTAAAGCCGTTCAATTGGCTTTGGATATAGCTGAACGAGAGAAGTGGCCAAGACTCTATATCTACACTGACTCATGGATGGTGGCCAATGCTCTGTGGGGATGGCTAGAGCGATGGAGAAAGGCCAACTGGCAGCGCCAAGGGAAACCCATCTGGGCGGCGGAGATGTGGCAGGACATCGCTGGCCGGGTAGAGAAGCTGAGTGTGAAGGTCGGTCACGTAGACGCTCACGTACGCAAGAAACGGGCTAATGAGGAGCATCGCAACAACGAGCAGGCGGACCGAGCTGCCAGGATTAAAGTCTCTCAGGTGGATCTGGATTGGCAACATAAAGGAGAATTATTTCTGGCTCGATGGGCCCATGACGCCTCCGGTCACCAGGGGAGAGATGCAACATACAGATGGGCTCAGGACCGAGGGGTGGACTTAACCAAGGACATTGTCTCACAGGTCATCCATGACTGTGAGACATGTGCTGCCATCAAGCAGGCCAAGCGGGTGAAGCCTCTATGGTATGGTGGACGGTGGTCAAAGTACAGGTATGGGGAAGCCTGGCAAGTTGACTACATCACGCTCCCCAAAACCCGCCAGGGCAAGCGCTACGTACTGACCATGGTAGAAGGAAGTACTGGATGGCTGGAGACATACCCCGTACCTCATGCCACTGCCCGGAATACCATCCTGGGCCTTGAAAAACAAGTCCTGTGGCGACACGGCACCCCGGAGAGAATTGAGTCTGATAATGGGACCCATTTCAAGAATGGCCTCGTAGACACCTGGGCCAGAGAGCACGGCATTGAGTGGGTGTATCATATCCCCTACCATGCACCAGCTGCTGGAAAAGTTGAACGGTGCAACGGACTGCTGAAAACCACCCTGAAGGCACTGTGTGGGGAGACTCTCAAACACTGGGAGCTGCATTTAGCAAAGGCCACCTGGCTGGTCAACACGCGAGGCTCCATTAATCGAGCTGGCCCTGCCCAATCAGAACCTTTGCATACTGTAGATGGAGATAAAGTCCCCGTGGTGCATATGAGAGGTATGTTAGGGAAGACTGTTTGGATTAGTCCCACCTCAAGCAAAGGCAAACCCATCCGAGGGATTGTTTTTGCTCAAGGACCTGGTTTCACCTGGTGGGTAATGCAAAAAATGGGGAGACACGTTGTGTACCACAAGGGGACCTAATTTTGAGTGAGAATGGTCCGTAATGTTTCATTGTACATATGTGTATATAGTTTTAAAGAGACATAGTTTTTAAGGGGGTTAATTTGGGCATGACATGGATGGCATAGAATAAGGGGTGGATAATGTCCTGGTTAGAACGGCTGGGACCAATTCATCCCTGGATGGGTGTAACCCAAAACTGTGTATTCTATAGCCTCCATGCCATTTCCCAAAAACTGCTGTCAGTAGAGGCCTGCAAGGTGGGAAGATGTTCCTGTATCCTTTTATGGAATTCCCTGCTCTGATATCCTTATATGGAATTCCCCGCTCTGATAAGAGGGACTGAGCATCCACATGCCCTTTTATGGAATTCCCTACTCTGAGGGAGGGACTGAGCACTCCTGCCTGAACTGGAGAGTATATAACTGGGAGTTTCAGAGCCTTGGGGCTCTCTCTCGTGGGACCCAGAGGAAGACAGCAGACCACCGCTGCTCCCAACCAGGCTGAGACCACCACCCTCGACTGGACTGCAATCACCACTTCTGACCAGACTGCAGCAGCTCTCCCACCAGCAGGTTTATTCCCTCTCCCTTTGCTTTGGACTCGGGGGGTGGGCCAAGGTACACCACTTTTGTTCATACCCCAGGGTGCTGGGTTTGTACATTTGGGTTTTGTGGATTAAAACCAATTGTCTGTCTGTATAATTGTACTTATTGCATTATTTTAATAAATTGTGATTCTGACTTCTCTCTCTCTGCCCCACGTTGGGCGCCAAAAATGTGCTGGTTTAAAAGTTAACCAGCAAGGCAAAATGAACTCAATTCAAAAGAGAGATTTATAAGTCAGAATAACAATTTCATTTTAAGCATCTGTGTATTTGGATACAGAAACTCCCCGATCAACATGTTGTTTGGTGCATTCACGTGGGTGTTTTATCTGAGCATGTTCATATTTCCACAAATGGGGTACTATTTGCCGTTTTTAATGCTCTCTTTAAGACCAGGGAGAGGGATCCAAATTGCTTTACTAGTATACTATGTTTATGTCATCATAACCTCAGAAGCAATGAGTTTCATTGTAAATGTGTATTCAGTCCTGTTTACCTGTCCTGGTTTAGGTTGCTACCTCTGGGGCCTCATTAAAAATTGCACCCAGCCCTTTGGGGGAACAGTGGGGAATGGTGGTTTCCAGCCTTTCACCTCCTTCTTTCCCTTCAGACCTGGTACAACAGTTTTTGAAAATATTGATTTTCCTTTTGATGCTAAGGACGGCATAATGTTATTGTTAGTGTTGCTCTGTCTGCTGCTCTGTCTGCTCTGTACTGTTTACACCATGCTTAGGGTCAGAACAGGGCCTTCTAGGGAGGCTGTTTGGACGCCTGTCCTGGGAATGGATAACGCTGAGTGGCACGGGAAGTGGGAGGACATCGGCCAGTATTTGGAGAAGTTTTCTCCTCCCATGATCTGGAAATTCACCCCTGAACAACTGCAGGATCCTGTCAGCATGATAAAACTGGTAAAGGAAAAATGCTCTGGCAGCTCCAGAGATGGTCAGCTCACAGCAACCTGCTGGGCCCTGGCCACTGCTTACCGGGCACTGCTTGACATGGTACAGCACTGCCAGGGGGAGGAGAGAAGGAGCAAATCAACTGGCACCACGTCCACACAAACTTCAGCTGAGTCGGAGGGAGTAAGAAATAAATCAACTGGCACCATGCCCACACAAACCATCGAGGAGCCAGAAGGACAACAGAAACCAATAGCAGTCGCCCCTGTCCAGAAAAGGAAATCGAAGACCAAATCAGTTCGCATAGCAAATGATGACGAAGAGGCAGGACCTTCACATCCACCGGAGGAGACAGAGCCAGAAATAATCACTCGGTCCCTATCCCTGGGTGAGCTACGTGAGCTTCGGAGAGAGTTCACACGACAGGCGAACGAGTCCATCCTGACCTGGCTGCTCCGAATCTGGGATGCCGCCGCTAACGACACAATTCTAGATGGAAGTGAAGCAAGGCAACTGGGATCCCTGTCTCGAGATGTCGTCATTGATCAGGGGATTGGAAGAAGGCAGGAAACTCTCAGCCTCTGGCGGCGACTGTTGTCCAGTGTAAGGGAGAGATACCTTTGCAAGGAGGACCTCCACGTACAGCAAGGACAGTGGAACACGATGGAACAAGGTATCCGGTGCTTGAGAGAATTGGCTGTACTGGAGATAATCTTTTCAGAGGACGAAAGATTTCCTAAAAGTCCAGATGGTGTACAGTGCACATCCCAGATGTGGTTGAAGTTTGCACGACTCGGGCCAGAAATGTATTCCCGCTACCTAGCAACGCTGCAATGGAGGGAGGGAGAGGACAAGGTTGGTGCATTGGTCAGCAAACTCAGGATTTATGAAGACACTGTCACCGCCCCATTACGAGCCCACGTCTCATCGGTGGAAACCAAACTGGCTGAACATGTCCGAAGCCTGGAAGAGAAGATTGAAGAAGGACACCAGAGGCTAAGAGAAGAAATTAAGGAAGGGATCTTCCATACCTCGCCAGGACAAACAAGGGTCTCTGCTATCAGGAGCCAGCGTCCCCCAGCTAAGGAGAGAGGGTACACTCCACGTGGCAATCTATGGTTTTACCTCCAAGAGCACGGAGAAGATATGAGGAAGTGGGATGGGAAACCCACCTCTTCCTTAGCAGCCCGGGTACGTGAATTGAAAAGAGGGACAAGTACCACAAGGAACTCTTTGAGGATGAATGCTGCTCCAGTCTCTCGTAGGCAAGACTCCAGACAGCCCAGGAATGATGATATGTCTGATCCTCTTGAAGGGACCTCCAGGTCATACTTACAAGAAGACCGCAACGAGTACCATGACCAGGACTAGGGGTGCCCTGCCTCTAGCCAGGTAGAGGAGAGGGACAATCGAGTCTATTGGACAGTGTGGATTCGGTGGCCTGGCACATCAGAGCCACAAAGATATAAGGCTTTAGTTGACACCGGCGCACAATGTACTTTGATGCCATCAAGATACATAGGGGCAGAATCCATCTCTATTTTTGGGGTGACAGGGGGATCCCAACAGCTGACTGTACTGGAAGCTGAAGTGAGCCTGACTGGGAAGGAATGGCACAGACACCCCATCGTGACTGGTCCAGAGGCCCCGTGTATCCTTGGCATAGATTACCTGAGGAGTGGGTATTTCAAAGACCCAAAAGGACTTCGTTGGGCGTTTGGCATAGCTACTGTGGAGGCAGAGGAAATTAGACAGTTGAACACCTTGCCTGGCCTCTCAGAGGACCCCTCTGCTGTGGGACTGCTGAAGGTTGAAGAACAATTGGTACCGATAGCCACAGCAACAGTGCACCGTCGGCAATACCGCACCGACCGAGACTCTGTGACTCCCATACATAAGATGATCCGTGAACTGGAGACCCAGGGGGTGGTCAGCAAGACTCGCTCACCCTTTAATAGCCCTATATGGCCAGTGCGTAAGTCCAGCGGAGAGTGGAGGCTGACGGTGGATTACCGTGGACTCAATGAAGTCACACCACCCCTGAGTGCTGCTGTGCCGGACATGCTGGAGCTCCAGTACGAGCTGGAGTCCAAGGCAGCCCAGTGGTATGCCACCATTGACATTGCCAACGCCTTCTTCTCCATTCCTTTGGCAGCGGAGTGCAGGCCACAATTTGCTTTCACTTGGAGAGGTGTGCAGTACACCTGGAATCGACTGCCTCAGGGGTGGAAACACAGTCCCAGCATTTGCCATGGACTGATCCAGACTGCACTGGAAAAAGGCGAGGCTCCAGAACATCTACAGTACATTGATGACATCATTGTATGGGGGAACACAGCGGGGGAAGTCTTCGAGAAAGGAGAGAAGATAATCCAGATCCTCCTAAGAGCTGGTTTTGCCATTAAACGAAGTAAGGTCAAGGGACCTGCTCAGGAAATTCAGTTCTTAGGAGTGAAGTGGCAAGATGGACGTCGCCTAATTCCAACGGAGGTAATTAACAAAATAGCAGCCATGTCCCCACCAACCAGCAAGAAGGAAACACAGGCTTTCCTAGGCGCTGTGGGCTTTTGGAGGATGCATATCCCCGAGTACAGTCAAATTGTAAGCCCTCTCTACCTTGTGACACGGAAGAAAAATGATTTCCAGTGGGGCCCTGAACAACAACAGGCCTTTGAACAAATCAAACAGGAGATTGCCCATGCGGTAGCCCTTGGGCCAGTAAGGACAGGACAGGACGTGAAGAACGTGCTCTACACTGCAGCCGGGAAGAATGGCCCTTCTTGGAGCCTCTGGCAGAAAGTGCCTGGGGA
>NW_020928034.1:0-572 GCF_003984885.1 Neopelma chrysocephalum | reverse complement strand
TGCCACGGCCCGAGGGGTAAAGGGATTTGGGACGCGGCACTGCGAATGAGGGTCAGGACACAGTTGAAGGTCGGTGAAGCAATGCCACTTTATTAGGGGAAAACAGGGACTTAAATAGGGTAGGTCTGAGGGGAGGACTCAGAACTGGGGAGGAGCATGGGATTGACAACCCAGGGAAAACAGTGATTGGAGGATAAGGGAGAGGTAGGTGTAACCTTGGAGTATCTAGGGGAAAGGGCCAATGAGAGCTCACTCTGCACTGCGGCAAACCTTAGCCAATCAGTAACAGAGGAGCGGGAAAGCAGGGGAGAACAAGGGAATAAACAACTTGAGGCGGGAAAACCTGAGGGGAAGAAGGGCTAACATGGAGGGTACATTAAAATTTCATAAAAACCAGTGACAAGCAAGGGCATAATATTGGAAACAAATAACACAGTATAACTGGGGAAAATAACAGTCAGTCCGTGATGTGGAGGTCCATTCGGTGTGTTCGAAGTTCACAGTCTATTCAATTTCCATACAGCTCTCTCCACTTCTTGTATCTTTCCCAATCCGACAATTGATCCTCCACA
>NW_020928033.1:0-7019 GCF_003984885.1 Neopelma chrysocephalum | reverse complement strand
CTCTCCACTTCTTGTATCTTTCCCAATCCGACAATTGATCCTCCACATCTCCCCCTTCTTTATTTACTGACACAACGTTGGCGTTGATTGATTTCAGGAATAGCTGGCGGAAACAAACAAAAAGACAGGGCAAGCAAGTGCACAAAGCAAAAAGACCACCCACAGAGATCAGAGCCAAAATTAATACTTTTCTGAGCCAATTCGGGATTGACGGGAATTTGAGCCAATCGAAAAGTCCGTCTAATCCCTCACTATGGGATTGACGGATATCTTGGACTAAATTTTTTAATTTATCAATACTTTGGTGGATCGATTGAGCATGGTCCGAAAAATTCATGCAGCACATGCCTTCAAACTCTTGGCACCCGTGCCCGTGTGCCAAGAGTAGGAAGTCAATAGCTGCACGATTTTGTAGACTAACTTCTTTTAGTTTCTGTGTGTCTGCTAACAATCCCTCTATCGCCGTTGTCGTTGCGTTCGCTTCCTTCGTGAGCCAGCAACCGAGGTGGGTAAGAAGAGATAACGCGTGAGCGGTTCCTATTCCTGAAAATGGAAAGGAAGCCCAGAAATTTTTGATGCGAGGCCAAATGTAGATATGGGAATCGCAGTCCTCAGGGAATGGTAAAGGTGGTGGAACGGTAAAAGAAGGTGGAACAAGGAGAGGGGGTGTTTTGGGAGCCGGGGCGGCGAGAGGTGCTGGGGGTTTTGGAGGTGTAGGACGAGGTTTTGGGAGGACTGGGCGTTCATATAGGACGAATGTTCTTTTTGTTCTGCTGATTTTTGATAAGGGAGAATTTGGAGCCGAATCTTGTGGGGAGGAGGCTTGGTCTGGAAGTTGAAATTTGGCCGGATTGAAAAGGGCAAGTTTTCCCACTGTGCAAGGACCACCCTCCGGGTATGCAGGAATCCCCTGCCAAGCTCGGTCCCCGCACAGGAGGAAGAACCCTTGAGGGAGTTTCCTCCACCTCGGTATTGTCTCTGTGGTTACCGCAGTGATCACAGAGTGGTTACACCACGAGGAAGGAAGTTCGCGATAGATGGGTTTGTTGGCAGAGACATTGAAGGGGGTGAACAATTTTGGTTCTGTGTAGCGGTGAAATAAGATGCAGGTGTTAGTAGGGATTGAACCGAAAAGATCAATTTCTTGGGGAGGATCAAAAGAAAGGTGGGTGCGAGAGACTGCTTGAGCGAGAGTGGCGGAAGTGAAAGGAAGAGGGTCTGTAATTCGGGTTAATGGTAAAAACGTATTCCAATCGTTAACTGAAGAAATAGGGACGCCTACAAGACAGGTTTGAAAGGGGTTGCCAGCGCCCGATTGGGCCAGACACAAGGTGTCCGTTCCTGTAGCTTTAGCCAACGTTACCCATAGATTTTCGGTGGGTTGTTGCATCCAGCCCTTCAGGGGGAAAGATGTGGAGACGTCGGTAAGTGTTAGGGTGACGATGAAGATGGTGGAGAGATAGATGGTCCACATGTCGTGTCTCGTTCCTGGTATATCCTTATCCGTCTGGTTGGGACCCACTTTGGTCCTGTCGGTCCTGTAATACATGCGTACCCTTTCCCCCAAGTGATTAGGGAGAAAGGGCCCGTCCACGATTCTGTAATTGGATCTTTGTACATGATTTTTGCTTTTTGATTATTTAGCACATCTTCTGACTTAAAATGCTTATCTATGGGACTTCTGTCTGTGTGAGTTTCATGTTCCTCTGCTAAATTTAAAAAATTTAATACGTACATGACTTTTTCCAATCTTTCTTGAGGAGTTAGGCCAATACTCCCCCTTTTTTGTTTATTGAGTAAATTTTTGATGTTTTGGTGGGCTCGTTCTACTATACCTTGTCCTGTGGGGTTGTGGGGAATTCCAGTGGTATGATGTATTCCCCAATCATCAAAAAACTTTTTCGTGTCTGCTGATACATAGGATGGTCCATTATCAGTTTTAATTTGTTTGGGGACTCCCATCCTAGCAAAAGCAGACAGGAAATGTTTCTTGACATCTTTGCTTTTTTCGCCAGAATGCGCGGTGGCCACAATCATTTTTGAAAACGTGTCTACAGATACATGAACGTACTTCAATTTGCCAAATTCTGGTACATGTGTAACATCAGATTGCCAAATCTCCAGTGCTTTTAGCCCCCTGGGATTTGTCCCCTCTGGAACCAGTGGGGCGATTTTTTGGCAATCGGGACATGCTTTTAGAATTTCTTTTGCTTGTGTTATTTTGAGGCCAAATTGTTTTTTTAGCGATCGCGCATTCTGGTGAAAAAATTCGTGAGAAATTTTTGCTTGTTGGTACAAATTTGGGGTAACAACCATACCTGCCAGATGGTCGGCAATTTGGTTTCCCTCAGCCACAGGACCTGGTAGAGTAGTATGGGATCTTGTGTGTACAATGTAATATCTGAATTCTCTGATTTCTATCAAGAATAATAATTTTTTCAACAGATTAGATAAGTTTTCATTGGACACTTCTTTTAAATATGAATTTTCGATCCGTTTGACGATGCCCACAACGTATGCCGAATCTGAAACGATGTTGATAGGTTCTTTATCAAAAATTTGGAAGGCGCGAACAACTGCTGATAATTCTACAATTTGTGGGGAACCCTGTACTTTATGAATGTCTTGGTGCCAATTATTCTTTTGTTTCCAAACAATTACCGCATTTCCGGTTTTCCCCGAGCCATCGGTAAAAATGGTTTTTGCATTTTTTATGGGTAGTTCTGATTGCATAACTTTCAGTTTTAATGGAATTGGGATTAATCTTTGCAAAAATGGGCACGCCGGGAGATGAAATTTTATTTCTCCCGGATAGCCCCCGATGGCGATTTGAAAGTCTGTAGAATTTTGCAGCAGTTGTTCCAGATGTTCAGAAGTCAATGGGAGGTAGATGTAATTTGGTTCCTCTCCACTGAGTTCTAAACACCTGGTGCGGCCTTTGAAAATTAGTTTGCCAATCATCTCTGCTATTGTTATAATCGTTTTTGAAAATTGGTGGGGGAGGAACAACCACTCCCACAGACAGAAGTCTTTTTGATCTGTCGTGATTTGTCCCAGTATGGCTAACGGTTGATGTCGTTCTCTGATGATGATTAGTGAGGATGGCAGTCCCTCCATCCTTCGATTGGATTGTCTCTCAGATATTTTTGTTTCGACGGTGGCAAGGGCTTTTCTGGCGTCAGATGTTAAAAATCTAGGGGAGGACAGGTCTGCATCTCCTTTTAGAAGCTCGAACAGTGGGTGCAGATCACCGGTTGTGATCCCCAGCACAGGTCTGATCCAATTGATCGCTCCCAGTAATTTTTGGAGGTCGTTCAAAGTTCGGACTTTCCCGTCAATTTCAACTGATTGAGGTTTTATAGTTTTCGTGTCAATTTGAAGTCCGAGGTACCTCCAAGGTGCTTCTCTCTGTATCTTTTCAGGGGATATTTCCAATCCATTTGAATTTAGAGCCGCAATTGTAGCGTCCAATGTTTGTCTGACTGACAATTTGGTTTTTGCGCAAATCAATACATCATCCATATAATGGAAGATGATTGATTGCGGAAATTTCTTTCTGATTGGCTCCAACACTTTCGCCACAAACATCTGACAAAGTGTCGGAGAGTTTTTCATCCCCTGGGGAAGCACTTTCCACTGGAACCTGCGGTGGGGTTCACAGGCGTTGATGGCTGGGACTGAAAATGCGAATTTTGCCGAATCAGCCGGATTCAAATATATATGGAAAAAGCAGTCCTTAATGTCGATTACCACTAGGGGCCATTCAGCAGGGAGCATGGATGGAGAAGGCATTCCCTGCTGGAGGGCTCCCATTGGCTCGAGGACTTCATTAACTTTGCGCAGGTCCTGGAGAAATCTCCAGGAACCTGAGGATTTTTTGATCACAAACACTGGAGTGTTCCAGGGACTGGTGGAAGACTCCAAGTGTCCTTTAGCCAATTCTTGATTAACCAGATCATTTAGAATTTGCAGCTTTTGCTTGGGAAGGGGCCACTGATCTACCCAAACTGGTGTTTCTGTTTTCCAGATCAGTCTGGGCAGCTGCACTTGTTCAGTGACCCCTCCTAAAAATTTTCCTCTGTCCCGAGTGTCAGTTGCCACTGTTCCATGGCATCTCTTCCCCATAATGTAACTGGTATATTTAATACGTACGGTTGGAGGGATGCAGGTCTGCCCTCTGGCCCGTATACTGTTACTATTTCCCGACTCCTCACAGGGTGTTGCACTCCTCCCACACCGCTGACCCTGATGTCCGTTGTGTGGGCTGGCCAACTATGTGGCCAGTCCTTGGAGGCGATGATAGTCACGTCCGCTCCCGTGTCCAAAAGTCCCTCCACTGTCACCCTCTGCGGGTGTCTAGACAAAGGGAAAAGAACACGACACATTAGTAGTGGTCGAGAGGTCCTCACTGAGGTTGTCCAATGGACTTCCACCAGCGAGTCATTCCTCCGTTCTTCTTCCCATGACACCGCGCAGAGAAGATCGTCAGTGGGGATCATTTTGGCCACCGGGAAGCGGTCCTCCAGCTGTATGGGAGGAAGGTGGACAGTTAGACAGATGGCTATGTTGGAATTCGTCAACCCTGTCAGGAGTGTAGGAGTTACAAAAATGCCCCTTGCCACGGCCGAAAGATGAGAGACTATTAGGTATATTGTGTTTGGATCTATTTCCGTAGATGGTGCAACCTTAATTATTTGCTCACATTGGTTTAAGAAAGTTGATGGGTGCATAATAGTAAGGGTTATCCATTTCAGGGGGGTATATTGATTTTGGGAAGGGACAAGATCTGCCGGAGGTTTCCCAATTACGGGGTGGTTGGGCGCGATGTTTGGCGCAAGATGGAACGTAGCTGAGGGGTTGTTTGTGTCCTCGCGCCCCCCTGAGCGCTCTGCTCCCCGTTTCCCGAATGCTCACAAGAGCATTGGCGTAGGTCGGGTAGGGAGCTAAAGGTGACTTTTCTTTTTATGTTGGGAGATTTTCTGGGGGGAAGGGGTTCACCATTTATGTTGGTCACCGACCTACAGGCCGACGACCAATGAAAACCCTTCCCACACCTCCGGCAGAGGGATTTGGGTAAGTTAGATAGGTTGGGTTCTGAAGTGGATTTAGGACAATGCTTCTTGAAATGGCCTTTTTGTCCACAATTAAAACATGTTTGGGGCCCAGTAAAGGCAGCGGCTAATAGACGTGCCTTATGGGAGTTGGAGCCAATGTTTTTACAAGCTTCGATCATCTCAACCAGAGAGGGATCTTTGAGCAATTTTAGTGCTTTTTGACAATCTTCGTTTGCTTTTTCAATTACCAATTTGTTAAATAGAATCTCTTGGCTTTCTTTTTGATTAACTTGTCTCTTAATTGCTTCTTTTAGCCTTGTAATAAAATCTATGAACGGTTCTTTAGGGCCTTGATTAATGAGAGTGAAAGAGGGTGTCTGGACGTATGCGTCTGCCACCCTCTTTACTGCCTCTAACGCCAATTCTTTTGAGATTTCTAAAAATTTTGGTTCAATTCTGGATTGATCCCCTCTGGTTGAATAGCTTCCTTCCCCATAAAGCATGTCTATCGCCTGCTTTACTGGGACCCCCCTTCTCTCCATCTTTTCGTTTACATATGTCACAATTAATTTCTTCCACTCAGCCTCGAATACTGAGGACTGAATGGTTGTAAAAAGACCATTAATTACTGCTCTTATGTCGTAAGGGATAAGTAAGTATGCTAGGAAGAAGGACTCCAGGAGACCGATCGTGTATGGCGCTCCCAAGCCATACTCGACCATAGCTTTCTTAATGTCTTTTAACATAGGATATGAGATCGGTCTCCATTCCGGAGCTTTTCCTTCCTCCAAAAATATCGGAAAAGCCTTTAAAAATTCAGTGTCATTGGCCTGAGCTGCTTCCTCCCTGAAAGGCTTCCAGATGTTAGGCATCTCGTTGTGCCTTTCAGGGGAGCGCTGGGTAAGGTCCATGTCATCGTCGGTGTCAGTGTTTCGGTAACGGCAGGCGGGGTAGGCCTTGGTGTTATGGGCCCTATGGGCGCGGCCATGTTGCCGGAAACCGGCTTTGGCCTTTGGCCTAGCCCCGCCCCTCGCCCCCTTTTCACCCCCGGAAGGTGACCTTTCAGGGGAGGAGGCGGAGCTGGAGGGAGTGGACGAACACGTGGGTGACCCAGGGGAGGGGTCTCTGACGCGCGCAGGAGGAGGTGGAGGTGGTCTGGAGGGTGGTGCTATGAGGGCCCGCCCATTCTTTTCCCGCGCTGATGGTTCCCGCGGTGTCCTTTCCCGCCTCCGTCCCGCGCGTTTCCCGTCTCCCTCCTCCTCGCCGCCATTTTGTGTTCGTCGCGATGATGTCTTCTCCCTCCCGCCATCTTGTGTGTGCCGCTTTAGGTGTGACGCAGTTGATTTTTCTCGTTTTGTAGGTGGTACATGGAGACTGCTGTTCTCGTTCATCATTTGGTGCTGTAGCACCATCAGAACTAGTCTCCAGGCAATGAGCGCCTTTTTTGCTTTTCGGTCCCCCCTTTCATTATCACGCCATAGGCTGTAACCAATTGCTTGCCACTCTTCGGCTGTGGTGTCATCAGTTAACTTATGGTTTTTATCGTCCAGCCATTTGGCGAGTGCCTTGGCGGATTTTTTATCCAGGGGGTGACCGTGTTCGATAATGAAGTCTTTAAGACGTCTATATACAAATTTCTGGGAGGTGGACAGTGTAAGTCCCATTTCGGTGTTATGGAAATCCTCCCTTTTCTGTTAAAAATGTTAGGGTGTTGGTATTGGGGTGGGTGTGGAATGTCCCCAGCTGCTCACCTTCTCCGGTGTGCCGACCCGTGCAGCTCTACAGCCCACAGTCGTCCGTCCAGCTGGGGGGACCGGCGGGACGATCACCTCTCCCGGCGATGTCTGAGCCCAAGTGGAGACGCAGGAGTTCTCTCAATATGAGAGACCTTCAACTGCGCCCCACGTTGGGCGCCACTTGCCACGGCCCGAGGGGTAAAGGGATTTGGGACGCGGCACTGCGAAT
>NW_020928032.1:0-790 GCF_003984885.1 Neopelma chrysocephalum | reverse complement strand
GGGAGAGCAGAGACACAAATACTGTGCAACCTGAATACAACAGACTTACACCCCCAATGACACACACACACGCAGACACACACACTCTCACACACAAAAAGTTTGCATATTGCACAGGGCGCTTGAAGATCATAAATCTATGCATGAGAAAGATGTAGTGGAAATTTTTGGGGGGATTAGAGTTTATTTTTGTCATTTCTGTGACCAGCTTTTTTCTTAGCTGTGATCTGGATGAATGAGTAGCTGTCTCACAGAGATGACAAAAATAAACTCTAATCCCCCCAAAAATTTCCACTACATCTTTCTCATGCATAGATTTATGATCTTCAAGCGCCCTGTGCAATATGCAAACTTTTTGTGTGTGAGAGTGTGTGTGTCTGCGTGTGTGTGTGTCATTGGGGGTGTAAGTCTGTTGTATTCAGGTTGCACAGTATTTGTGTCTCTGCTCTCCCCCCCACACCCCAGGAGTGATGAAAATAATGTCTGATTTCAGTACCCGATATGTTGTCACCCCCATTCCCTTGTATTCATATTATTGCTTTGATAGGATACATCATCCTTCCTTGCAAGTATGGTGAGGCTGGAGGGGTGGAAGGGAGAGCAGAGACACAAATACTGTGCAACCTGAATACAACAGACTTACACCCCCAATGACACACACACACGCAGACACACACACTCTCACACACAAAAAGTTTGCATATTGCACAGGGCGCTTGAAGATCATAAATCTATGCATGAGAAAGATGTAGTGGAAATTTTTGGGGGGATTAGAGTTTATTTTTGTCAT
>NW_020928031.1:0-469 GCF_003984885.1 Neopelma chrysocephalum | reverse complement strand
TCCTGTGAGCCTTTCTGCTTCAGTAGCTCTTAGTCAGTCTCCTTTACTTAAGGTATGCAGGACCTTCATAGAGACCCTTTTGGTTTTAAAGCAGCTGTAAGAACTTAATGCATATGGATAATAGGTCTCAAAAGGACATGCTGGATGTATTAGAATAAATGTTTTGCTGTTAGTAAAGTTTTCAAGAAGGCATTCCTAAGATCTTCCTCTTATGTCCTACAACTAAACTGTTCTATTTATGTTTGCAACAAAAGTGTAGGTTTTCAGGTACCAAGAATGCCTTCTTGAAAACTTTACTAACAGCAAAACATTTATTCTAATACATCCAGCATGTCCTTTTGAGACCTATTATCCATATGCATTAAGTTCTTACAGCTGCTTTAAAACCAAAAGGGTCTCTATGAAGGTCCTGCATACCTTAAGTAAAGGAGACTGACTAAGAGCTACTGAAGCAGAAAGGCTCACAGGA
>NW_020928030.1:0-664 GCF_003984885.1 Neopelma chrysocephalum | reverse complement strand
TCACCCAAATAACCCAAAATACTCAAATAACCCAGATCACCCAAATAATCCAGATCACTCAAATAATCCCAATTCACCCAAATAACCCAAATCACCCAAATCATCCAAATATCCCAGTTCACCCAACTAACCCCAAATCACCCAAATAACCCAAAATACTCAAATAACTCAGTTTATCAAACTAACCCTAAATCACCCAAATAACCCAAAATACTCAACCCAGATCCCTCAAATAATCCAAATCACCCAAATCATCCAAATAATCCAGATAACCCAAATAACCCAGTTCACCCAAATAACCCAAAATACTCAAATAACCCAGATCACCCAAAACACCCAAATAACCCAGATAAATCACCCAAATAACTCAGATCACCCAAATAACCCAGATCACCCACATAACCCAAAATAGTCAAATAATCCAGATCACCCAAATCACTCAAATCACCCAAATCACTCAAATCACCCAAATCACCCGGACTGCCCAAATAACCCCAATCACCCAAACCCCGCTGCAGCAGGGAACCATTCCTCGCTCCATCCCAGCTCTCCCCCTCCCCACACACCCCTCACCCCCTCGGGTGATCCCAAATCTCCCCCTGGTGCTCCCTGGGCCGTTGCAATGAGCCCTCCTGGCTCTGCAAGCAGCCCTTGCGTCACGGCT
>NW_020928029.1:0-311 GCF_003984885.1 Neopelma chrysocephalum | reverse complement strand
TACTCAAATAACCCAGATCACCCACATAGCCCAAAATACTCAAATAATCCAGATCACACCCAAATCGCCCAAATAACTCAAATCACTCAAATCATCCAAATAACCCAGATCACCCAAAACACCCGGACTACCCAAATAACCCCAATCACCCAAACCCCGCTGCAGCAGGGAGCCATTCCTCGCTCCATCCCAGCTCTCCCCCTCCCCACACACCCCTCACCCCCTCGGGTGATCCCAAATCTCCCCCTGGTGCTCCCTGGGCCATTGCAATGAGCCCTCCTGGCTCTGCAAGCAGCCCTTGCGTCACGGCT
>NW_020928028.1:0-6510 GCF_003984885.1 Neopelma chrysocephalum | reverse complement strand
TCTGTATGTTGCATCTCTCCCCTGGTGACCGGAGGCGTCATGGGCCCATCGAGCCAGAAATAATTCTCCTTTGTGTTGCCAATCCAGATCCACCTGAGAGACTTTAATCCTGGCAGCTCGGTCCGCCTGCTCGTTGTTGCGATGCTCCTCATTAGCCCGTTTCTTGCGTACGTGAGCGTCTACATGACCGACCTTCACACTCAGCTTCTCTACCCGGCCAGCGATGTCCTGCCACATCTCCGCCGCCCAGATGGGTTTCCCTTGGCGCTGCCAGTTGGCCTTTCTCCATCGCTCTAGCCATCCCCACAGAGCATTGGCCACCATCCATGAGTCAGTGTAGATATAGAGTCTTGGCCACTTCTCTCGTTCAGCTATATCCAAAGCCAACTGAACGGCTTTAAGCTCTGCGAACTGACTTGACCCACCTTGTCCTTCGGTTGCTTCTGCAACTCGCCGTGTGGGACTCCACACGGCTGCCTTCCATTTTCGGTTTGTCCCTACAATGCGGCAGGAGCCATCCGTGAAGAGCGCATATCGTCTTTCATCTGCTGGTAGCTTGTCATATGGTGGGGCCTCCTCAGCCCGTGTCACCTGCTCCTCTTCTTCTTCAGAGGATAGTCCGAAACTCTCACCTTCGGGCCAATTGGTGATAATTCCAGAATCCCAGGGCGATTAGGATTCCCTATCCGGGTTCGTTGTGTGATCAGAGCGATCCACTTACTCCATGTGGCATCGGTGGCGTGATGTGTAGCAGGAACTCTCCCCTTGAACATCCAGCCCAGCACTGGTAGTCGGGGTGCCAGGAGGAGCTGCGCTTCGGTGCCGATCACTTCTGAGGCAGCTCGAAGTCCTTCATAAGCAGCCAGGATCTCCTTCTCAGTTGGTGTATAGCTGGCTTCAGATCCTTTGTATCCCCGACTCCAGAATCCCAGCGGTCGTCCTCGGGTCTCCCCAGGCACTTTCTGCCAGAGGCTCCAAGAAGGGCCATTCTTCCCGGCTGCAGTGTAGAGCACGTTCTTCACGTCCTGTCCTGTCCTTACTGGCCCAAGGGCTACCGCATGGGCAATCTCCTGTTTGATTTGTTCAAAGGCCTGTTGTTGTTCAGGGCCCCACTGGAAATCATTTTTCTTCCGTGTCACAAGATAGAGAGGGCTTACAATTTGACTGTACTCGGGGATATGCATCCTCCAAAAGCCCACAGCGCCTAGGAAAGCCTGTGTTTCCTTCTTGCTGGTTGGTGGGGACATGGCTGCTATTTTGTTAATTACCTCCGTTGGAATTAGGCGACGTCCATCTTGCCACTTCACTCCTAAGAACTGAATTTCCTGAGCAGGTCCCTTGACCTTACTTCGTTTAATGGCAAAACCAGCTCTTAGGAGGATCTGGATTATCTTCTCTCCTTTCTCGAAGACTTCCCCCGCTGTGTTCCCCCATACAATGATGTCATCAATGTACTGTAGATGTTCTGGAGCCTCGCCCTTTTCCAGTGCAGTCTGGATCAGTCCATGGCAAATGCTGGGACTGTGTTTCCACCCCTGAGGCAGTCGATTCCAGGTGTACTGCACACCTCTCCAAGTGAAAGCAAATTGTGGCCTGCACTCCGCTGCCAAAGGAATGGAGAAGAAGGCATTGGCAATGTCAATGGTGGCATACCACTTGGCTGCCTTGGACTCCAGCTCGTACTGGAGCTCCAGCATGTCCGGCACAGCAGCACTCAGGGGTGGTGTGACTTCATTGAGTCCACGGTAATCCACCGTCAGCCTCCACTCTCCGCTGGACTTACGCACTGGCCATATAGGGCTATTAAAGGGTGAGCGAGTCTTGCTGACCACCCCCTGGGTCTCCAGTTCACGGATCATCTTATGTATGGGAGTCACAGAGTCTCGGTCGGTGCGGTATTGCCGACGGTGCACTGTTGCTGTGGCTATCGGTACCAACTGTTCTTCAACCTTCAGCAGTCCCACAGCAGAGGGGTCCTCTGAGAGGCCAGGCAAGGTGTTCAACTGTCTAATTTCCTCTGCCTCCACAGTAGCTATGCCAAACGCCCAACGAAGTCCTTTTGGGTCTTTGAAATACCCACTCCTCAGGTAATCTATGCCAAGGATACACGGGGCCTCTGGACCAGTCACGATGGGGTGTCTGTGCCATTCCTTCCCAGTCAGGCTCACTTCAGCTTCCAGTACAGTCAGCTGTTGGGATCCCCCTGTCACCCCAGAAATAGAGATGGATTCTGCCCCTATGTATCTTGATGGCATCAAAGTACATTGTGCGCCGGTGTCAACTAAAGCCTTATATCTTTGTGGCTCTGATGTGCCAGGCCACCGAATCCACACTGTCCAATAGACTCGATTGTCCCTCTCCTCTACCTGGCTAGAGGCAGGGCACCCCTAGTCCTGGTCATGGTACTCGTTGCGCTCTTCTTGTAAGTATGACCTGGAAGTCCCTTCAAGAGGATCAGACATATCATCATTCCTGGGCCGTCTGGAGTCTTGCCTACGAGAGACTGGAGCAGCATTCATCCTCGAAGAGTTCCTTGTGGTACTTGTCCCTCTTTTCAATTCACGTACCCGGGCTGCTAAGGAAGAGGTGGGTTTCCCATCCCACTTCCTCATATCTTCTCCGTGCTCTTGGAGGTAAAACCATAGATTGCCACGTGGAGTGTACCCTCTCTCCTTAGCTGGGGGACGCTGGCTCCTGATAGCAGAGACCCTTGTTTGTCCTGGTGAGGTATGGAAGATCCCTTCCTTAATTTCTTCTCTTAGCCTCTGGTGTCCTTCTTCAATCTTCTCTTCCAGGCTTCGGACATGTTCAGCCAGTTTGGTTTCCACCGATGAGACGTGGGCTCGTAATGGGGCGGTGACAGTGTCTTCATAAATCCTGAGTTTGCTGACCAATGCACCAACCTTGTCCTCTCCCTCCCTCCATTGCAGCGTTGCTAGGTAGCGGGAATACATTTCTGGCCCGAGTCGTGCAAACTTCAACCACATCTGGGATGTGCACTGTACACCATCCGGACTTTTAGGAAATCTTTCGTCCTCTGAGAAGATTATCTCCAGTACAGCCAATTCTCTCAAGCACCGGATACCTTGTTCCATCGTGTTCCACTGTCCTTGCTGTACGTGGAGGTCCTCCTTGCAAAGGTATCTCTCCCTTACACTGGACAACAGTCGCCGCCAGAGGCTGAGAGTTTCCTGCCTCCTTCCAATCCCCTGATCAATGACGACATCTCGAGACAGGGATCCCAGTTGTCTTGCTTCACTTCCATCTAGAATTGTGTCGTTAGCGGCGGCATCCCAGATTCGGAGCAGCCAGGTCAGGATGGACTCGTTCGCCTGCCGTGTGAACTCTCTCCGGAGCTCACGTAGCTCACCCAGGGATAGGGACCGAGTGATTATTTCTGGCTCTGTCTCCTCCGGTGGATGTGAAGGTCCTGCCTCTTCGTCATCGTTTGCTATGCGAACTGATTTGGTCTTCGATTTCCTTTTCTGGACAGGGGCGACTGCTATTGGTTTCTGTTGTCCTTCTGGCTCCTCGATGGTTTGTGTGGGCATGGTGCCAGTTGATTTATTTCTTACTCCCTCCGACTCAGCTGTAGTTTGTGTGGACGTGGTGCCAGTTGATTTGCTCCTTCTCTCCTCCCCCTGGCAGTGCTGTACCATGTCAAGCAGTGCCCGGTAAGCAGTGGCCAGGGCCCAGCAGGTTGCTGTGAGCTGACCATCTCTGGAGCTGCCAGAGCATTTTTCCTTTACCAGTTTTATCATGCTGACAGGATCCTGCAGTTGTTCAGGGGTGAATTTCCAGATCATGGGAGGAGAAAACTTCTCCAAATACTGGCCGATGTCCTCCCACTTCCCGTGCCACTCAGCGTTATCCATTCCCAGGACAGGCGTCCAAACAGCCTCCCTAGAAGGCCCTGTTCTGACCCTAAGCATGGTGTAAACAGTACAGAGCAGACAGAGCAGCAGACAGAGCAACACTAACAATAACATTATGCCGTCCTTAGCATCAGAAGGAAAATCAATATTTTCAAAAACTGTTGTACCAGGTCTGAAGGGAAAGAAGGAGGTGAGAGGCTGGAAACCACCATTCCCCACTGTTCCCCCAAAGGGCTGGGTGCAATTTTTAATGAGGCCCCAGAGGTAGCAACCTAAACCAGGACAGGTAAACAGGACTGAATACACATTTACAATGAAACTCATTGCTTCTGAGGTTATGATGACATAAACATAGTATACTAGTAAAGCAATTTGGATCCCTCTCCCTGGTCTTAAAGAGAGCATTAAAATAGGCAAATAGTTCCCCATTTGTGGAAATATGAACATGCTCAGATAAAACACCCACGTGAATGCACCAAACAACATGTTGATCGGGGAGTTTCTGTATCCAAACACACAGATGCTTAAAATGAAATTGTGATTCTGACTTCTCTCTCTCTGCCCCAACGTTTGGGCGCCAAAAAATGTGCTGGTTTAAAAGTTAACCAGCAAGGCAAAATGAACTCAATTCAAAAGAGAGATTTATAAGTCAGAATAACAATTTATTAAAATAATGCAATAAGTACAAGTATACAGACAGACAATTGGTTTTAACCCACAAAACCCAAATGTACAAACCCAGCACCCTGGGGTATGAACAAAAGTGGTATACCTTGGCCCACCCCCCGAGTCCAAAGCAAAGGGAGAGGGGATAAAACCTGCTGGTGGGAGAGCTGCTGCAGTCTGGTCAGAAGTGGTGATTGCAGTCCAGTTGAGGGTGGTGGTCTCAGCCTGGTTGGGAGCAGCGGTGGTCTGCTGTCTTCCTCTGGGTCCCACGAGAGAGAGCCAAGGCTCTGAAACTCCCAGTTATATACTCTCCAGTTCAGGCGGGAGTGCTCAGTCCCTCCCTCAGAGTAGGGAATTCCATAAAAGGGCATGTGGATGCTCAGTCCCTCTTATCAGAGCGGGGAATTCCATATAAGGATATCAGAGCGGGGAATTCCATAAAAGGGTACAGGAACATCTTCCCACCTTGCAGGCCTCTACTGACAGCAGTTTTTGGGAAATGGCATGGAGGCTATAGAATACACAGTTTTGGGTTACACCCATCCAGGGATGAATTGGTCCCAGCCGTTCTAACCAGGACATTATCCACCCCTTATTCTATGCCATCCATGTCATGCCCAAATTTACCCCCTTAAAAACTATGTCTCTTTAAAACTATATACACATATGTACAATGAAACATTACGGACCATTCTCACTCAAAATTAGGTCCCCTTGTGGTACACAACGTGTCTCCCCATCTTTTTGCATTACCCACCAGGTGAAACCAGGTCCTTGAGCAAAAACAATCCCTCGGATGGGTTTGCCTTTGCTTGAGGTGGGACTAATCCAAACAGTCTTCCCTAACATACCTCTCATATGCACCACGGGGACTTTATCTCCATCTACAGTATGCAAAGGTTCTGACTGGGCAGGGCCAGCTCGATTAATGGAGCCTCGCGTGTTGACCAACCAGGTGGCCTTTGCTAAATGCAGCTCCCAGTGTTTGAGAGTCTCCCCACACAGTGCCTTCAGGGTGGTTTTCAGCAGTCCGTTGCACCGTTCAACTTTTCCAGCAGCTGGTGCATGGTAGGGGATATGATACACCCACTCAATGCCGTGCTCTCTGGCCCAGGTGTCTACGAGGCCATTCTTGAAATGGGTCCCATTATCAGACTCAATTCTCTCCGGGGTGCCGTGTCGCCACAGGACTTGTTTTTCAAGGCCCAGGATGGTATTCCGGGCAGTGGCATGAGGTACGGGGTATGTCTCCAGCCATCCAGTACTTCCTTCTACCATGGTAAGTACGTAGCGCTTGCCCTGGCGGGTTTTGGGGAGCGTGATGTAGTCAACTTGCCAGGCTTCCCCATACCTGTACTTTGACCACCGTCCACCATACCATAGAGGCTTCACCCGCTTGGCCTGCTTGATGGCAGCACATGTCTCACAGTCATGGATGACCTGTGAGACAATGTCCTTGGTTAAGTCCACCCCTCGGTCCTGAGCCCATCTGTATGTTGCATCTCTCCCCTGGTGACCGGAGGCGTCATGGGCCCATCGAGCCAGAAATAATTCTCCTTTGTGTTGCCAATCCAGATCCACCTGAGAGACTTTAATCCTGGCAGCTCGGTCCGCCTGCTCGTTGTTGCGATGCTCCTCATTAGCCCGTTTCTTGCGTACGTGAGCGTCTACATGACCGACCTTCACACTCAGCTTCTCTACCCGGCCAGCGATGTCCTGCCACATCTCCGCCGCCCAGATGGGTTTCCCTTGGCGCTGCCAGTTGGCCTTTCTCCATCGCTCTAGCCATCCCCACAGAGCATTGGCCACCATCCATGAGTCAGTGTAGATATAGAGTCTTGGCCACTTCTCTCGTTCAGCTATATCCAAAGCCAACTGAACGGCTTTAAGCTCTGCGAACTGACTTGACCCACCTTGTCCTTCGGTTGCTTCTGCAACTCGCCGTGTGGGACTCCACACGGCTGCCTTC
>NW_020928027.1:0-732 GCF_003984885.1 Neopelma chrysocephalum | reverse complement strand
CCCCAAATTTCCACCCCCAAATCCCCCCAAAATTCCCCATTTTCCCCCAAAATTTCTTCCCCAAATTCCCCCCATTCTTACCCAAATTCCCACCCCAAATTCCCACATTTTCCTCCAAATTTTCCTCCCAAATTCCCCACATTTTCCCCCAAAATTCCCACCCAAAATCCCCCAAATTTCCCACCCAAAATCCCTCAAATTCTCACCCAAAATCCCCCAAAATTCCCACCCAAATCCCCCAATTTTTCCCCAAATTCCTCCCCCAAAATCCCCTGAATTTTCTCCATTTTTCCCCCAAATTCCCACCCCAAATCCCCCCATTTTTCCCCAAAATTTCCACCCAAATTCCCCAAAATTCCCACTTGAAATTCCGCCATTTTTCCCTCCAAATTCCCCCCATTTTTCCCCCAAATTCCCCCCTTTTCCCCCAAAATTCCCACCCCAAATCCCCCCGTTTTCCCCCAAATTTCTACCCCAAATTCCCCCCATTTTTCCCCCAAAATCCCACATTTTCCCCCCAAATTCCCACCCCCAAATTCCCCCATTTTCCCCTAAAATTCCCACCCAAAATCCCTTAAATTCCCACCAAAAATCCCCAAAATTTCCACCCCAAAATTCCCCCATTTCGCCCCAAATTTCCACCCCCAATTCCCCCCATTTTTCCCCGAAATTCCCCTCATTTTTCCCCAAATTTCCACCCCCAAATCCCCCCAAAATTCCCCATTTTCCCCC
>NW_020928026.1:0-485 GCF_003984885.1 Neopelma chrysocephalum | reverse complement strand
CCTGGTTTTGTAGCTCAGCCTCTGTATGTGTACAATAAATTGATTTTCTCCCCGTGAAAACTCTCTGCAGTTCGGGTCTGGGAATTCGGGGGGAGGTGAAATCTGTGTAGCCCAGGCCCTCGGCATCCACAGTAACAAAAAGCCCTGGGATGTAATTCTTTTGGAGTGAGGTCTGGCTGTCCCCTGGGCTCCTCTGCCTCCCTCAGCAGCCCCTCAGCTAATCAATGGGGCCGGGCACCAGCAGGAATTTTAATTAAAGATTTACTGGAAATGGGGGCTGGGAGGGAGGTAGAGGAGCCCAGGGGACAGCCAGACCTCACTCCAAAAGAATTACATCCCAGGGCTTTTTGTTACTGTGGATGCCGAGGGCCTGGGCTACACAGATTTCACCTCCCCCCGAATTCCCAGACCCGAACTGCAGAGAGTTTTCACGGGGAGAAAATCAATTTATTGTACACATACAGAGGCTGAGCTACAAAACCAGG
>NW_020928025.1:0-1500 GCF_003984885.1 Neopelma chrysocephalum | reverse complement strand
CTTTGTGCACTAAATTCCAACCACTTGTTGAGTGAAGCTAGCCAAAAACTCTAATGGTTATAAACACAATATCCCTCGGTAGCCATTTTAATTTGTAGCTATTAATTACCAACAGTTAATTGGAAATGGCTTTCTATCTGGGGAGTTGCTAACATTTTATTAGAGCTACAGCACTGTCCTAATCAAGCTGTGATATAGTTTCCTGGAAAATCCTTGTCACAAATTACCATATTTTAGAAAATGGTTTCATGCTTTTGGCTACACGGGCGTGCCCATCCGATGGTGCTGCCCAACCTCTTTGCAAAAAAAATAATGGGGTTTCAGTTTAAAATAAGCCAAATTTCACTTCTCAATGCTGCCCTTGGGAGATACAACATTAACGATAATGCTGTTGTTTTTATTCCGGTGCAGGACCTGCCGTGGCAGAACTGCGGGAATGCCTGGAACACTGACCGCTGCTTCTCCAACTACTCCCTGAATGACACCACCAACCTCACCAGCGCCGTCACCGAGTTCTGGGAGTACGTCCACAGCCTGCCTACACCAGGTTTCTCCCCCCTCACCGCAGTCGTACCTGCCCACCAGGATTGTGGCTGGTGCCCGTTGGCACTGCCCTTGGATAACTTTGGCAGGAGGGCGTTTCAGCCAGCCATTGGCCGTGGTGGGCATGGGGCGCACTGTGCAACCTCAGGTCTGATGAACAGAGAGGATGACAGCCTCTCCACCTCTCTTCTCCTCCCTTTATCCCATCACGATGAACCTCAGGTCTCTTTAGGGTTTTGTGGGTTCTCATGCTTGTCTGCACGTGGCCCTTCACCCTCTAGCTTCCCCGGGGATCTCCAATCCCTCTGCCCCCAAGGGCTGGACTTCCCTCTAACACAACGTCTCCCATCCCTAGGAGGAACATGCACCAGATGTCGGGGGGCCTGGGGGAACCCGGCTCCATCCGCTGGCCCCTGGCCGGCACACTGGCCCTGGCCTGGCTGCTGGTCTACTTCTCCATCTGGAAGGGTGTGGAGTGGACAGGCAAGGTACGGTGGGAGGGCCGGGTGTTTCAGTGCTGCCTCTCATTGCTGCACTCAGGTCTCGACTATCGAAATGTCCTCCAGACTCAATTTTATTTAAGTGCCTATAACTAAGGTTATGGTGTTTCGAGGCAGAATCACAGTAGATGCTATTAAATTCCTGACATTTTACCTTTCACGGTTGTAAAAATTGCTACCGTGTTTATGGTAATTTTCATTGTCAGTGTAGAGAATAGCTCTTCCCTGTAAAGTCATGGGTCTGAGCACTCAGTCCTTTGGAGAAGAGGCTTGTGAAGATGTTTTCAGAGATTACTTACATTTCCCACCTTGGGACAGCCTTTTGAGAGAGCGAAGCCTCCTCTCGTCTCCCCCTTTTGAAAATCATGGTCTCTTAAAATGCTTTTAGTGGGAAAAAACCTCACCATCTTGTTTGAAAATTTCCCTGCTGCCCTTTCAATATTGGTGGGAGACCTTC
>NW_020928024.1:0-1435 GCF_003984885.1 Neopelma chrysocephalum | reverse complement strand
CTTTGTGCACTAAATTCCAACCACTTGTTGAGTGAAGCTAGCCAAAAGCTCTAATGGTTATAAACACAATATCCCTCGGTAGCCATTTTAATTTGTAGCTATTAATTACCAACAGTTAATTGGAAATGGCTTTCTATCTGGGGAATTGCTAACATTTTATTAGAGCTACAGCATTGTCCTAATCAAGCTGTGATATTGTTTCCTGGAAAATCCTTGTCACAAATTACCATATTTTAAAAAATGGTTTCGTGCTTTTGGCTACATGGGCGTGCCCATCCGATGGTGCTGCCCATCCTCTTTGCAAAAAAAATAATGGGGTTTCAGTTTAAAATAAGCCAAATTTCACTTCTCAACGCTGCCCTTGGGAGATACAACATTAATGATAACGCTGTTGTTTTTATTCCGGTGCAGGACCTGCCGTGGCAGAACTGTGGGAATGCCTGGAACACTGACCGCTGCTTCTCCAACTACTCCCTGAATGACACCACCAACCTCACCAGCGCCGTCACCGAGTTCTGGGAGTACGTCCACAGCCTGCCTACACCAGGTTTCTCCCCCCTCACCGTAGTCGTACCTGCCCACCAGGATTGTGGCTGGTGCCCATTGGCACTGTCCTTGGATAACTTTGGCAGGAGGGCTTTTCAGCCAGCCATTGGCCGTGGTGGGCATGGGGCGCACTGTGCAACCTCAGGTCTGATGAACAGAGAGGATAACAGCCTCTCCACCTCTCTTCTCCTCCCTTTATCCCATCACGATGAACCTCAGGTCTCTTTAGGGTTTTGTGGGTTCTCATGCTTGTCTGCACCTGGCCCTTCACCCTCTAGCTTCCCTGGGGATCTCCAATCCCTCTGCCCCCAAGGGCTGGACTTCTCTCTAACGCAATGTCTCCCATCCCTAGGAGGAACATGCACCAGATGTCGGGGGGCCTGGGGGAGCCCGGCTCCATCCGCTGGCCCTTGGCCGGCACACTGGCCCTGGCCTGGCTGCTGGTCTACTTCTCCATCTGGAAGGGTGTGGAGTGGACAGGCAAGGTATGGTGGGAGGGCCGGGTGTTTCAGCCCTGCCTCTCATTGCTGCACTCAGGTCTTGACTATTGAAATGTCCTCCAGACTCAATTTTATTTAAGTGCCTATAACTAAGGTTATGGTGTTTCGAGGCAGAATCACAGTAGATGCTATTAAATTCCTGACATTTTACCTTTCACGGTTGTAAAAATTGCTACCGTGTTTATGGTAATTTTCATTGTCAGTGTAGAGAATAGCTCTTCCCTGTAAAGTCATGGGTCTGAGCGCTCAGTCCTTTGGGGAAGAGGCTTGTGAAGATGTTTTCAGAGATTACTTACATTTCCCACCTTGGGACAGTCTTTTGAGAGAGCAAAGCCTCTTCTCGTCTCCCCCTTTTGAAAGTCACAGTCTCTTAAAATGCTTTTAGTGGG
>NW_020928023.1:0-336 GCF_003984885.1 Neopelma chrysocephalum | reverse complement strand
GGGAGACCTTCAGATGAGAAGCATGTTGTTATTCACTGTGTAGCGTTTCAGACTAGCATAGCAGAAAGGTAATTGCTTAGTTTAGTGAAAACATGATGCTGAGCCACTGGGGAAGTTAACAGCTTAGGTGACCTACCCCTGAAGCGCTTATTTCTGATCTCTCCTCTAGATTATTCCTTTCATAATATTGTCCCGCTGCACCACGCTGTGCTCTAAATAACATATCCCAGTGTCTCAGCATCATGTTTTCACTAAACTAAGCAATTACCTTTCTGCTATGCTAGTCTGAAACGCTACACAGTGAATAACAACATGCTTCTCATCTGAAGGTCTCCC
>NW_020928022.1:0-417 GCF_003984885.1 Neopelma chrysocephalum | reverse complement strand
TGTGGTAAATATTGTAGAAACTTGGTTAATAGAAAGAGGGCATGACAAAGATTCTATAGCTCTGGTCTCACGCTAAAGCAGAGAAACTATCAGAAGGTCACTGTGTTTGTGAAGCTGCATTGTCTGATGTGAAGCTGTATTGTCTAAGAAACTGCATACGTGATAGAAAGAATAAAACAACAGGATGGGAAAAGTAGTGAAAGTAGCTAAGTAACAAATATGTAACTATAGCCATGAGAAAGAAGCAGCATTTGCATAAATATGCCTTAGGTAATTAGAAGCCAATGATGAGCCTATGCTTGGAATATGTATGAGGCTAATTATTAACCTTTATAAGCATGGAGCTTACAGCAATAAAGTTGGATTAGTCATGATCAATACTGGGATCGTGTGATACTTTTCCCGTCGTCCCCAACA
>NW_020928021.1:0-4585 GCF_003984885.1 Neopelma chrysocephalum | reverse complement strand
ACATGGTGACCTCCGACGTGATAATTTAAAGAAACGGGGGAACCCACGGTTGGGATGGCATAGTGTCGGAGCCTTAGCAGCGAGGCTGGTCAAAAAGTCAAATTGAGGAGTGACTTGGACCTGGAACTGGTCAAAAAGTCGGCAGAATTAGCGACTTCGGACCCGGATCAAAAAGTGGGCAACTGCAACTTCGGATCCTTAAAGCGTCACTTGGGACGAGTTCCACCGTACGTGCTGCCGGACCCTGGAAGGCTGCAACAGCGCGCGCTGATAAAGGTATGGATAAGGGAAGCGGCATATAGTTGAATTCTCTCTGAGAGAGATTCTAATTATGACGAAAAAGCCCTTAAAGGGTTATTAATCCTCACAGCTCAAGCTGCCTTTGAGGTGGGGGAAGAGATCAAAGGATCTAAGGAATCAACCAGCTATCTTATGTTGTGGCTGCTAATTGAAACAGAGAAATTTATAAGGACTGAGCAGCGAAACTGAAAGCAAAGAGAGCGAGTCAGTTTTTCAGCTTTTATTCATTATCTCAACAATTGTGCCGGCAGTGAATTTCAAAGTGCAGGCTTCTGCCCAATCGTCAGCCAGCGGCCCCAGCAGCAGTTTGTCCTTCAACAGTTCTAGCTCTATGCAGGACGCCAGGGAAGCCACTGCCAGCTGTGCCTCCCCCCGCGGTGAGCTCTCCACCACCCCCCCCGCTACCGTTTTTCCCGCCGCCGCTTCTAAAGCTGCTGCCCTGTTGCCACCTGGAGCCGTGCCCGGCCCCAATGTACTGCCGCATGGACCCGGTCCTCCCACCTTTCCTGTCTTCGCATCGATCCGGGAGTTGCCCCGAGCTGCCTTAGCCAGAAGCCGCGCCGTTTCCGCCCGCCGTTGCCACGGCCCCCCCCCCCCCCCGCCGCCATGCGCTGCCTCCGTGCGCTGTTGGCACCACCCTGCCCTGCCTGCCCGACTGTGCCCGCCGCTACCCCATTCGCGAAAGTGATTCAGCACGGAGTGCTCCAAATTCCAAGGAAAGGAGCTCAGTTGTCATCCTTGAAAAGTTCAGACAGAGATATAGCTGGCAGCAGTCCAAGCCATTTGCAGAACAAAGACTTAACTAACAGCGAAACTGACATTAAACCGAGTCGTAAATATCCTGCAAATATTACCCTGTCTCCCTATAAGACCTCCAAGCCCGAAAATGCAGAAAAATCTAACAATTCACTCCCAGAAAAAGAAAAGAAGAAAGGAGCCCCCCCCTCTCCATTGCCACTGCTACAGAAAAAGGTTTTTTCCACCAGATTAAGTTTAGTATCGTAGAAACCTAAAGACGATGATCCCTGCCATGGGGAGCATGTTTTTGTTGGTTTTGGTGTTAATTGTTATGTTTGTCAAATGTGTTTTTCTGAGCTCACAATATTATTGTTACTATGTGTGTATATGAAGAAACAAAGTTTTTTGCCAAGAGAGAAGGAAAAGAAAGGGTTAAAAGCCTTCTCTTGTCAGGGAGAGAAACAGTAGGAATGAAGACCTTTTAAAATTATAACTTTGTAACCTTCTGATTGGAGAGAGAAATTTTTTTTACAATTTCATAACATAGTCTTACTAACTGTTTTCTGAAGTTGTTCATTAAAATAACCAAAACTATTTTAAAAATATATAAAGGTAACGGAGAAATAGAGTTTCTAAAGTAACTATTGATTCCTGTGATAAGAAAATTCGAAGGCATGTGGGGGAGTGATTTTTTCCAACAGAGCTACTACAGCTGCTCTGTCTTCCCTCTTCCCCCCCTGCTCAAACAGCTCTGTAAACATTTTTTGTAACTTCTGTGTTTTACAGATAGGTTTTTTTTTTTTTGAAATTGTTAAGGAAACTTTAAGGTAGACTTATTTGGTGGAACACCTAACTCAAAATATCTTAAATAAATAAATTGTTTCTAACTAGAAGTTTCCACCTTTGTAATAATAGACATAAAATCTAAAAATATAATACAAGAAATTGCTTAACAACAGACAGCATTTCAAATTTAAACTGCATCTGTCCTAGTTTCTGTGCTAAGCAGCAGAGGTTTTTGTCCCTATTATCAAAGTGACAAATTTAAACCAGAACTGTTGCTGCTTTGCCAAGTGTGCATCTCTTAAGAACAAAGCCCTAGTTTAAAGCAATCTGAATGAATTTCCCTGTGACTTTATATAAATTGCTAAAGTTGAAAGCTACTTTGTGAATGTTGACTTCTTACATACATTGATGTAAGTTAAACTGTTACACCTATTGTGTTTAAATAAGATGTTTAAAATTTTCATGCATATCCCAGAAAAATATACAAATATCAGAAAAATTCAGAATTGGCTGCTTATAAATCCTAGCTGACTATATAGTTTCAGAAGCTGGGTAAGATTACTTCAATTTTAAAGAAAAGACATGACGGTTTTCCAGTTTCAGTTTTTCACATTCGGAGAGACAGGGATCTGCTCTCAAATCCCAGGCCATGTGTGACTTGATAATGAAAAAGCAAAAGATGCAAAACTATATTTAATCCAATTATGCAACTAAAATCCTTATTAATATTAGTAATCCCATCCTCTGAAAGATTTCCATAGGCTGAGATTTTAAACAGTCAATTGTTTCTTCCTAATGAAAATTGTTACTTGCTTTTATTGAAGTTATAGTGATTCAATGTGTTTTACCTTATGATAAAAAAGAATTGTTCTACAGTACAAAATAAAATGCTGCTCAAAATGATAAAAACAAGTAAAAGAAAATACAAAAGTTAGAGACCTAAAAAGATGAGTTAAAACTAAATGTGATTATTGTAACCAATGTTATTTGAGAAGCAGGATTGAAGGATGCTCCAGGAAAAGTTTAAAGAACCAAACCATGGAACTTTTCTCCGACAGAGAGAATTACACTGCAAAGAATCATCATTAGGCCTTCAGCTTCAAAGAAAAACTGTAAAATTACCCACGACACCCACTCAAAACTGACTGAACTATTAATAACAAATTTGTAAAGTTTTTTCTTATTAAAGGTGAAGAACAACTAAAAGAAGCAGATGAACAAAGACAGAGTTAACTACATCCCGGACATCAGAGACAACTTGGACTGACTTCTCTCAGAAGACACTGAATTTCAAGCTGTATTAGTAGACTGTAATAGTGACTTATCTATTCATTTTTCTAGGTACCAACTATAAACAAAAATCATGCGTTCCTACCAACCACACATTACTCATGTAACTCAGACATTAGTTTAACTTCTCCATAATTTAGAAAGTTTTGAAAAAACTATAAAGACAAGTAATGTTGTAATTTACTAATTTTTCACAGATAAAACAATTCTTACAGGTTGAAGTGGAAGTCACACTGCAAACATCCAGCATAAATCTCTAAAGGTTACATTATACTCAGTATGAGGGAGCATGAACCTCTTTAACAGAATTATTTGCAATGTACTGTATAAATTCTAATAACTGTTTTATTTTCTTTTAGTGACCACTACTGTAAAACTTCTTTTAATATTCAGAAATTCTTTTTCAGTGTTAACACTGTTGCACTACATGATGATAAGACAGCTCCATTTTTTACTACAGTATGACAAAGATCAACAGAACCATTTGAAAATTTATTGATCAATTGCATTATACAATTAATACCCATCCTGACCTAGATGAGAACATGAAAGTGAAATTTTTAGACATGTTAACCTATAATTTTATCAAAATTGTTAGAAGTTATAGATAGTGTATACATACTCTATTACAAAATAGAACTCCTATAAAATTTTGCTATTATCACAAAGGTATTTGGTAAAGAAATCAATGAGCTAAGAATTTTAAAAACACTTTTGCAAAAGCAGAAATGGGGAGAGAGAAAGGTGTCAGCCCCTTAGTTGACTTGCAAAAGTGTTTTTGGACTTGCAAAAGTGTTTTCATGTGTTAAGTTTTTTGCACACAGGTGTTCTCTAGCTATCTACATGATGGATGAGACCTTGGAAAGAAGCTGGTTCTTCGGAACAAGGTTGATGTTATTCCTGCAGGTGACTGTGACATCACCAGAAGTTTATTGAGCACAATTTCTTAGTATTTTTAAGGCACATAATTTTAAAAAATTAAAAAGCACATAATTATAGAGGGTAAGAAATCAAGTATAATGTGTTGTGTGACCTTTGGATTACTCACTAGGCATTGACAAAAGAAAGCTTATCTATCTGGTTAGTTTATCTGTTTAGTTAAGAAACTCTAACATTATAAGGTATTAGAAAATTATTATCATTATAAGGTACTAGAGAATTATTATAATTTCTTGGTTCGTAGAACGCAGTGACATGGAACTCAAAAGTATGTATGTGTGACAGTGTGTATGGTGGTGGCCACCATGTGAATGAGAATGAATGAAAGTGTATGCATGCATGAGTGTGAATATATGAATACAAATACACAAACACCATTGGATGAACAAATACACAAACACCTTTAAATACAATTTTGCTGATACTACTAACTATTTTATCAATTGTTCCTTGCATATTCAAATGTATATAGAACATATTGGCAAAAACAATGAATAATATTTTTAACATTATCAAAAGAAAACGGGGGAAT
>NW_020928020.1:0-374 GCF_003984885.1 Neopelma chrysocephalum | reverse complement strand
TGCAGGGCTGTTCCAAGGTTTCTGCATAGGCTCAGTTTGATAACTTCGCTGTGTAAAGTTATGTAGGTGCAAAAGAGCTTGTGGGCCCAAGATGGTGATTTCTGGTGTCAGAGGTGAAGCCAGTTTATGGCTACTCAACACAGTACAGGCCAAGAAGCCGCCTTGAGTCAATAGGAAAGAAGAGATTACACTGAAAAAGCAACCAGCTTACCTCTGAAATGGGGGTATAATAAATTAGGGAAAAAAAAAAAAACAAAAATCAAAAAACTCCCACAGTGATTGGCTTTTAGGAAGAAATAGTTTCTGGTTGGTTTTTTTTCCAAGGACAGAAAAGTCAAGTTTCTGACAATTAAAGACTTCATTTTTTGACTAAA
>NW_020928019.1:0-374 GCF_003984885.1 Neopelma chrysocephalum | reverse complement strand
TGCAGGGCTGTTCCAAGGTTTCTGCATAGGCTCAGTTTGATAACTTCGCTGTGTAAAGTTATGTAGGTGCAAAAGAGCTTGTGGGCCCAAGATGGTGATTTCTGGTGTCAGAGGTGAAGCCAGTTTATGGCTACTCAACACAGTACAGGCCAAGAAGCCGCCTTGAGTCAATAGGAAAGAAGAGATTACACTGAAAAAGCAACCAGCTTACCTCTGAAATGGGGGTATAATAAATTAGGGAAAAAAAAAAAAACAAAAATCAAAAAACTCCCACAGTGATTGGCTTTTAGGAAGAAATAGTTTCTGGTTGGTTTTTTTTCCAAGGACAGAAAAGTCAAGTTTCTGACAATTAAAGACTTCATTTTTTGACTAAA
>NW_020928018.1:0-491 GCF_003984885.1 Neopelma chrysocephalum | reverse complement strand
AGAAAAGTCAAGTTTCTGACAATTAAAGACTTCATTTTTTGACTAAAGAAAAATATTTCCTGCTCTCCTGCAGTCTTTTCCACATCACTCTAGCCAGAAACTTTGCTGTCTCTGAGCAGTAAACATTTACCTGAAAAATACCCTATAATATTTCTCTTTGTGGAGGTTGATAGTACAGATGCTGACTTTGAAACGTGATGTACGACTCCAAGTGGCATGAAAAGAAATGGATGAGACAATTAGAACTTATGAGAATGGTGCTTGCATTAATATGTGGGGGAGAATCACCTAGAATAAAGTATTTCAATCTCCACAGAGAGAAATATTATAGGGTATTTTTCAGGTAAATGTTTACTGCTCAGAGACAGCAAAGTTTCTGGCTAGAGTGATGTGGAAAAGACTGCAGGAGAGCAGGAAATATTTTTCTTTAGTCAAAAAATGAAGTCTTTAATTGTCAGAAACTTGACTTTTCTATCCTTGGAAAAAAAAAC
>NW_020928017.1:0-1265 GCF_003984885.1 Neopelma chrysocephalum | reverse complement strand
TGACCTCTGGCAGCCAGCAGGGCCATGGCATGCTGTGTTGGTGCTGGGGTATTTCTTCCCAGGTGCTATTCCTATATGGATGGGTGCTCTAGGTATCCCAGCTCATCCACGGGCATCCCCAGAGGGCTGGCACTCCCTGGAGTACCAGCATGGCCTCCCCTGGGCAAACTGAGCTGACTCCCTTCTATTTATTGCCCACCTCCTGGTATGTTTCCCCTTCACATGGGGAAGCTTGGAAAAGCTGCTCAGTTACCAGGTTCTTCCTTCTTCCAGCTAAACCAGATGCTGTCTAGATCTTCTTGCAGGCAAACATCCTTGAGTTCATGTCAGTGTGCAGCTGATAGGAAGGGGCAGGTTTGGTTTGGAGGGAAGGGTTTGCCCAGGAAAATGCTCCAGATGGGTCTTGTGAGGGGCTACGCTCCCTCCCTGGGATCATCATCTCCAGGGATGCCTGTCTGAAAGTGTCTGAAGCTCTGGATGAAGCCACTCAAGACCTCTCTTGAACTGTTGTCTTCTCTTTACCCAGGTAACTTCATTTGTCAGTCCCCTCTCCACTGTGGAGGTGGGACTTGGATAGGGACTGTGGGGCTGAGATATGGACAATAGGGCTTTGATAGTGACTCTAAGGGCTAAGGGGGCTGTGAGAGCTATGGAGTTTGTGAGGACTACGAGACAAGGGAGAGCTATGGGGGCTCTGAGGGCTAAGAAGTGTGGGAGGTCTGTGGGGTCACAGAATCATAGGATATGCTGATTTGGAAGGGACCCACAAGGATCATTGAGTCCAATTCTTAGCCCTGCACAGGACCATCCCCAAGACACACACCATGTGCCTGAGAGCATTGTCCTAACGCTTCTTAAACTCTGTCAGGCTACTGCCTACAACTACCAGCTACTGAGTCTGTTTGCTGCCTCTGTTGTCTGCTCCCAGGAGGTAGAGAAGAGCCCCAACTGCTTGTCCTGCCTGCACGAACTGCTGGGCAAACTGCCATGCCCTCGGTGCCAGGCCAAGCCCTTACTGCTGTGCCATGCCCCAGTTTGCCCGCTGCTGTTTGCCCGCTGTTCGTCAGGCTCCCTAGAATTGTTTAAATCTCCCTCCGAAGCTCCTGCGCCGTTCCTTCCTCTCCTGGTTGGCTGCTCAGAGAGCTTCCACTTCCTGATGAGGGTCAGGGCTGCTGCTCGAGTGTCCCTGAGCTCAGGAACCCCCCTGCAAAGCTCGATCTAGCCCTCAAACCCCGGACCTACCTCAGTCATTGCTGCTGCTGCTG
>NW_020928016.1:0-1368 GCF_003984885.1 Neopelma chrysocephalum | reverse complement strand
TGACCTCTGGCAGCCAGCAGGGCCATGGCATGCTGTGTTGGTGCTGGAGTATTTCCTCCCAGGTGCTATTCCTATGTGGATGGGTTCTCTAGGTATCCCAGCTCATCCACGGGCATCCCCAGAGGGCTGGCACTCCCTGGAGTACCAGCATGGCCTCCCCTGGGCAAACTGAGCTGACTCCCTTCTATTTATTGCCCACCTCCTGGTATGTTTCCCCTTCACATGGGGAAGCTTGGAAAAGCTGCTCAGTTACCAGGTTCTTCTTTCTTCCAGCTAAACCAGGTGCTGTCCAGACCTTCTTGCAGGCAAACATCCTTGAGTTCATGTGAGTGTGCAGCTGATAGGAAGGGGCAGGCTTGGTTTGGAGGGAAGGATTTGCCCAGGAAAATGCTCCAGATGGGTCTTGTGAGGGGCTACGCTCCCTCCCTGGGATTATCATCCCAAGGGATGCCTGTCTGAAAGTGTCTGAAGCTCTGGATGAAGCCACTCAAGACCTCTCTTGAACTGTTGTCTTCTCTTTACCCAGGTAACTTCATTTGTCAGTCCCCTCTCCACTGTGGAGGTGGGACTTGGATAGGGACTGTGGGGCTGAGATATGGACAATAGGGCTTTGATAGTGACTCTAAGGGCTAAGGGGGCTGTGAGAGCTATGGAGTTTGTGAGGACTACGAGACAAGGGAGAGCTATGGGGGCTCTGAGGGCTAAGAAGTGTGGGAGGTCTATGGGGTCACAGAATCATAGGATATGCTGATTTGGAAGGGACCCACAAGGATCATTGAGTCCAATTCTTAGCCCTGCACAGGACCATCCCCAAGACACACACCATGTGCCTGAGAGCATTGTCCAAACGCTTCTTAAACTCTGTCAGGCTACTGCCTACAACTACCAGCTACTGAGTCTGTTTGCTGCCTCTGTTGTCTGCTCCCAGGAGGTAGATAAGAGCCCCAACTGCTTGTCCTGCCTGCACGAACTGCTGGGCAAACTGCCATGCCCTCGGTGCCAGGCCAAGCCCTTACTGCTGTGCCATGCCCCAGTTTGCCCGCTTCTGTTTGCCCGCTGTTCGTCAGGCTCCCTAGAATTGTTTAAATCTCCCTCCGAAGCTCCTGCGCCGTTCCTTCCTCTCCTGGTTGGCTGCTCATAGAGCTTCCACTTCCTGATGAGGGTCAGGGCTGCTGCTCGAGTGTCCCTGAGCTCAGGAACCCCCCTTGCAAAGCTCGATCTAGCCCTCAAACCCCGGACCTACCTCAGTCATTGCTGCTGCCGCTGCTGCCTCAGTGACTGAAGTCTGTGAGGGCTATGGGGTCTGTGGTGGCTATGGGGACTGTGAGGGCTGTGAGGTCTTTGAGGGCTAGGGGGATTTTAAGGGCT
>NW_020928015.1:0-364 GCF_003984885.1 Neopelma chrysocephalum | reverse complement strand
ACTACTTTTGCCAAATAGTTAGCTTAGACAATAACTTGCACCAGAAATAACTTGTACTAGAAAATAACTTGCACCAGGAAATGCATTTAAACTTCTAAACATGCACATTTATCACCTCAAACTTTCCCAGGGATGTTCGTGCTTTGCAAGAAGAATAAAGATTAAACTCCACTCCCAAACATGAAGTTGTCACATAGATTTTCCCACCCTTTATGGCTTAGTACTTTATACATTACAAATCAGTATTTTGTGAACACAAAATTATATTTATACCTCATTTATATAAGGTTTCATTTTGTGTCCAGTTTCTTTCCGAACGTTCCCGTAACTGGGAATTCCCGATCGCAAAGCTAATTTGGGATGG
>NW_020928014.1:0-586 GCF_003984885.1 Neopelma chrysocephalum | reverse complement strand
GGGAGGGTTCTGGCTGGGATGGGAGGACTCTGGTTGGGATGGGAAGGTTCTGATTGAGATGGGAGGGTTGTGGCTGGGATGGGAGAGTTCTGCTTGGGATGAGAGGACTCTGAATGGATGGGAGGATTCTGTTTGGGATGGGAGGGTTCTAGTTGGGATGAGAGAGTTCTGTTTGGGATGGGAGAGTTCTGGCTGGGGTGGAAGGACTCTGGTTGGGATGAGAGAATTCTGGCTGGGATGGGAGGACTCTGGCTAGGATGGGAGGGTTCTGAATGGGATGAGAGGACTCTGAATAGGATGGGAAGGTTCTGGTTGGGATGGGAGGGTTCTGGCTGGGATGGGAGGGTTCTAGTTGGGATGAGAGAGTTCTGGCTGGGATGGGAGGGTTCTGGCTGGGATGGGAGGACTCTGAATGGGATGGGAGAGTTCTGGCTGGGATGGGAGGTTTCTGGCTGGGATGGGAGGGCTCTGGCTGAGATAGGAGGACTCTGAATGGGATGGCAGGACTCTGGTTTGGATGGAAGGACTCTGGCTGGGATGGGAGGGTTCTGGTTTGGATGGGAGGGTTCTGGCTGGGACGGGAGGG
>NW_020928013.1:0-762 GCF_003984885.1 Neopelma chrysocephalum | reverse complement strand
GCCTCCCCGAGAAGGTAAGGGGTACTGGTTTGTACTGGTTTATACTGGGAGGGGGTGCGGGATGCACTGGGAGCGATTTTTAGGGTTACTGGTTTATACTGGTTTATACTGGAGGGGCTGCGGGACGCACTGGGAGCGATTTTGGGGCTTACTGGTTTATATTGGTTTATACTGGTTTATACTGGGAGGGGGCTGCAGGACGCACTGGGAGTGATTTTGGGGCTTACTGGTTTATACTGGTTTATACTGGAGGGGATGCAGGACCAACTGGGAGTGATTTTTAGGGTTACTGGTTTATACTGGTTTCTACTGGGAGGGGCTGCAGGACCCACTGGGAGCGATTTTTAGGGTTACTGGTTTCTACTGGGAGGGGGTGCAGGACCCACTGGGAGTGATTTTGGGGCTAACTGGTTTATACTGGTTTATACTGGTTTATACTGGGAGGGGTTGCAGGACGCACTGGGAGTGATTTTTAGGCTTACTGGTTTCTTCTGGTTTATACTGGTTTCTACTGGGAGGGGTTGCAGGACTCACTGGGAGTGATTTTGGGGCTTACTGGTTTATACTGGTTTATATTGGTTTTTACTGGGAGGGGCTGCAGGACCCACTGGGAGTGATTTTTAGGGTTACTAGTTTATACTGGTTTATACTGGAGGGGCTGCAGGACACACTGGGAGTGATTTTGGGGCTTACTGGTTTCTACTGGTCTATACTGGTTTATACTGGGAAGGGGTTCATACTGGTTTATACTGGGAGGGGGGG
>NW_020928012.1:0-374 GCF_003984885.1 Neopelma chrysocephalum | reverse complement strand
CACTGGGAGTGATTTTGGGGCTTACTGGTTTATTCTGGTTTATACTGGTTTATACTGGAGGGGATGCAGGACCAACTGGGAGCGATTTTTAGGGTTACTGGTTTCTACTGGTTTCTACCGGTTTCTACTGGGAGGGGGTTGCAGAACTCACTGGGAGCGATTTTGGGGCTTACTGGTTTCTACTGGGAGGGGGCACGGGACCCACTGGGAGTGATTTTTAGGCTTACTGGTTTCTTCTGGTTTATACTGGTTTCTACTGGGAGGGGCTGCAGGACTCACTGGGAGTGATTTTTAGGGTTACTGGTTTATACTGGGAGGGGGTGCCGGACCCACTGGGAGTGATTTTGGGGCTTACTGGTTTATTCTGGTTTATA
>NW_020928011.1:0-403 GCF_003984885.1 Neopelma chrysocephalum | reverse complement strand
GCTGGGATTGGGGGCGGGGCCGGGGCCGGTGTGGCTCCGCCTCCCCGAGAAGGTAAGGAGCACTGGTTTGTACTGGTTTATACTGGTTTATACTGGAGGGGTTGCAGGACTCACTGGGAGCGATTTTGGGGCTTACTGGTTTCTACTGGGAGGGGGCACGGGACCCACTGGGAGTGATTTTTGGGCTTACCGGTTTCTACTGGTTTATGCTGGGAGGGGTTGCAGGATGCACTGGGAGTGATTTTTAGGGTTACTGGTTTATACTGGTTTATACTGGAGGGACTGCGGGGCTCACTGGGAGCGATTTTTAGGGTTACTGGTTTATACTGGTTTATACTGGGAGGGGTTGCAGGACTCACTGGGAGTGATTTTGGGGCTTACTGGTTTATTCTGGTTTATACTG
>NW_020928010.1:404-873 GCF_003984885.1 Neopelma chrysocephalum | reverse complement strand
ACCCACTGGGAGTGATTTTGGGGCTTACTGGTTTATTCTGGTTTATATTGGTTTTTACTGGGAGGGGTTGCAGGATGCACTGGGAGTGATTTTTGGGCTTACTGGTTTCTACTGGTTTGTACTGGGAGGAGCGCAGGACGCTCTGGGAGTGATTTTTAGGGTTACTGGTTTATACTGGTTTATACTGGAGGGGCTGCAGGACTCACTGGGAGTGATTTTTAGGGTTACTGGTTTCTACTGGTTTATACTGGGAGGGGTTGCAGGACTCACTGGGAGTGATTTTGGGGCTTACTGGTTTCTACTGGTTTATACTGGATTCTACTGGGAGGGGTTGCAGGACCCACTGGGAGTGATTTTGGGGCTTACTGGTTTATACTGGTTTCTACTGGGATGGGGTTCATACTGGTTTCTATTGGGAGGGGGGTTCATACTGGTTTCTACTGGGAGGGGGTTCATACTGGTTTCTACT
>NW_020928010.1:0-304 GCF_003984885.1 Neopelma chrysocephalum | reverse complement strand
GGGGGTTCGTACTGGTTTCTACTGGGAATGAGGTTCATACTGGTTTCTACTGGGAATGAGGTTCATACTGGTTTCTACTGGGAAAGGGGGTTCATACTGGTTTCTACTGGGAGGGGGGTTCATACTGGTTTATACTGGGAGGGGGGTTCATACTGGTTTCTACTGGGAGGGGGGTTCATACTGGTTTGTACTGGGAGGGGGGTTCGTACTGGTTTCTACTGGGAATGAGGTTCATACTGGTTTCTACTGGGAGGGGTGTTCATACTGGTTTATACTGGGAGGGGGGGTTCATACTGGTTTATAC
>NW_020928009.1:0-1004 GCF_003984885.1 Neopelma chrysocephalum | reverse complement strand
TGATCCCAGGGGTCCCCTATTGATCCCGGCAGGTCCCACATTGATCCGAGGGTCCCACATTGATCCGAGGGTCCCACATTGATCCCAGCAGGTCCCATATTGATTCAGGGGTCCCCTATTGATCCTGGCAGGTCCCACATTGAGCCAGGAGTCCCCTATTGATCCCGGGAGTCCCCTATTGATCCCAGCAGGTCCCACATTGATCCCAGGGTCCCCTATTGATCCCGGGGGTCCTACATTGATCCCGGCAGGTCCCACATTGATCCAGGGGTCCCCTATTGATCCAGGGGTCCCCTATTGATCCCGGCAGGTCCCACATTGATCCCAGCAGGTCCCACACTGAGCCAGGGGTCCCCTATTGATCCCGGCAGCCTGGTATTGATCCAGGGGATCCCGATTGATCTGGGGGGTCCTGGCTCCATCCAGTGCCTCCCAATCGATCCAGGGGCTCCCACATTGATCCAAGGGGCCTGGGATTGATCCAGGGGATCCTGATGGATCTGAGGGGTTCCAGATTGATCCCGGATCGAGCCAGGGGATCCCAGATTAATCTGGGGGGTTCTGTATTAATCTGAGGGGGTTGGTATTGATCCAAGGGATCCCACATTGAGCCAGGGGATCCCACATTGATCCAGAGGATCCCACATTGATCCAGGGGATCCCACATTGGTCTGGGGGATCTCACATTGATCTGGAGGATCCCACATTGATCTGGAGGATCCCACAGTGATCCAGGGGATCTCACATCGATCCAAAGGGACCCAGATCGAACCAGGGGATCCCAGATTAATCTGGGGGGTTCCGTATTTATCCAGGGGGGTTGGTATTGATCCAGGGGATCCCACATTGATCTGGAGGATCCCACATTGATCCAGGGGATCCCACATTAAGCTAGAGGGATCCCACATTGATCTGGAGGATCCCACACTGATCCAGGGAATCCCCATTTATCCACGGGATCCCACATTGACCCGGGGGATCCCACATTGATCCAGGGGATCCCA
>NW_020928008.1:0-862 GCF_003984885.1 Neopelma chrysocephalum | reverse complement strand
TCCCAGGGGTCCCCTATTGATCCCGGCAGGTCCCACATTGATCCCAGGGTCCCCTATTGATCCCGGGGGTCCTACATTGATCCCGGCAGGTCCCACATTGATCCAGGGGTCCCCTATTGATCCAGGGGTCCCCTATTGATCCCAGGGGTCCCCTATTGATCCCGGCAGGTCCCACATTGATCCTAGCAGGTCCCACACTGAGCCAGGGGTCCCCTATTGATTCCGGCAGCCTGGTATTGATCCAGGGGATCCCGATTGATCTGGGGGGTCCTGGCTCCATCCAGTGCCTCCCAATCGATCCAGGGGCTCCCACATTGATCCAAGGGGCCTGGGATTGATCCAGGGGATCCTGATGGATCTGAGGGGTTCCAGATTGATCCCGGATCGAGCCAGGGGATCCCAGATTAATCTGGGGGGTTCTGTATTAATCTGAGGGGGTTGGTATTGATCCGAGGGATCCCACATTGAACCAGGGGATCCCACATTGATCCAGAGTATCCCACATTGATCCAGGGGATCCCACATTGGTCTGGGGGATCTCACATTGATCTGGAGGATCCCACATTGATCTGGAGGATCCCACAGTGATCCAGGGGATCTCACATCGATCCAAAGGGACCCAGATCGAACCAGGGGATCCCAGATTAATCTGGGGGGTTCCGTATTTATCCAGGGGGGTTGGTATTGATCCAGGGGATCCCACATTGATCTGGAGGATCCCACATTGATCCAGGGGATCCCACATTAAGCTAGAGGGATCCCACATTGATCTGGAGGATCCCACACTGATCCAGGGAATCCCCATTTATCCACGAGATCCCACATTGACCCGGGGGATCCCACATTGATCCAGGGGATCCCA
>NW_020928007.1:0-417 GCF_003984885.1 Neopelma chrysocephalum | reverse complement strand
TGTGGTAAATATTGTAGAAACTTGGTTAATAGAAAGAGGGCATGACAAAGATTCTATAGCTCTGGTCTCACGCTAAAGCAGAGAAACTATCAGAAGGTCACTGTGTTTGTGAAGCTGCATTGTCTGATGTGAAGCTGTATTGTCTAAGAAACTGCATACGTGATAGAAAGAATAAAACAACAGGATGGGAAAAGTAGTGAAAGTAGCTAAGTAACAAATATGTAACTATAGCCATGAGAAAGAAGCAGCATTTGCATAAATATGCCTTAGGTAATTAGAAGCCAATGATGAGCCTATGCTTGGAATATGTATGAGGCTAATTATTAACCTTTATAAGCATGGAGCTTACAGCAATAAAGTTGGATTAGTCATGATCAATACTGGGATCGTGTGATACTTTTCCCGTCGTCCCCAACA
>NW_020928006.1:0-4585 GCF_003984885.1 Neopelma chrysocephalum | reverse complement strand
ACATGGTGACCTCCGACGTGATAATTTAAAGAAACGGGGGAACCCACGGTTGGGATGGCATAGTGTCGGAGCCTTAGCAGCGAGGCTGGTCAAAAAGTCAAATTGAGGAGTGACTTGGACCTGGAACTGGTCAAAAAGTCGGCAGAATTAGCGACTTCGGACCCGGATCAAAAAGTGGGCAACTGCAACTTCGGATCCTTAAAGCGTCACTTGGGACGAGTTCCACCGTACGTGCTGCCGGACCCTGGAAGGCTGCAACAGCGCGCGCTGATAAAGGTATGGATAAGGGAAGCGGCATATAGTTGAATTCTCTCTGAGAGAGATTCTAATTATGACGAAAAAGCCCTTAAAGGGTTATTAATCCTCACAGCTCAAGCTGCCTTTGAGGTGGGGGAAGAGATCAAAGGATCTAAGGAATCAACCAGCTATCTTATGTTGTGGCTGCTAATTGAAACAGAGAAATTTATAAGGACTGAGCAGCGAAACTGAAAGCAAAGAGAGCGAGTCAGTTTTTCAGCTTTTATTCATTATCTCAACAATTGTGCCGGCAGTGAATTTCAAAGTGCAGGCTTCTGCCCAATCGTCAGCCAGCGGCCCCAGCAGCAGTTTGTCCTTCAACAGTTCTAGCTCTATGCAGGACGCCAGGGAAGCCACTGCCAGCTGTGCCTCCCCCCGCGGTGAGCTCTCCACCACCCCCCCCGCTACCGTTTTTCCCGCCGCCGCTTCTAAAGCTGCTGCCCTGTTGCCACCTGGAGCCGTGCCCGGCCCCAATGTACTGCCGCATGGACCCGGTCCTCCCACCTTTCCTGTCTTCGCATCGATCCGGGAGTTGCCCCGAGCTGCCTTAGCCAGAAGCCGCGCCGTTTCCGCCCGCCGTTGCCACGGCCCCCCCCCCCCCCCGCCGCCATGCGCTGCCTCCGTGCGCTGTTGGCACCACCCTGCCCTGCCTGCCCGACTGTGCCCGCCGCTACCCCATTCGCGAAAGTGATTCAGCACGGAGTGCTCCAAATTCCAAGGAAAGGAGCTCAGTTGTCATCCTTGAAAAGTTCAGACAGAGATATAGCTGGCAGCAGTCCAAGCCATTTGCAGAACAAAGACTTAACTAACAGCGAAACTGACATTAAACCGAGTCGTAAATATCCTGCAAATATTACCCTGTCTCCCTATAAGACCTCCAAGCCCGAAAATGCAGAAAAATCTAACAATTCACTCCCAGAAAAAGAAAAGAAGAAAGGAGCCCCCCCCTCTCCATTGCCACTGCTACAGAAAAAGGTTTTTTCCACCAGATTAAGTTTAGTATCGTAGAAACCTAAAGACGATGATCCCTGCCATGGGGAGCATGTTTTTGTTGGTTTTGGTGTTAATTGTTATGTTTGTCAAATGTGTTTTTCTGAGCTCACAATATTATTGTTACTATGTGTGTATATGAAGAAACAAAGTTTTTTGCCAAGAGAGAAGGAAAAGAAAGGGTTAAAAGCCTTCTCTTGTCAGGGAGAGAAACAGTAGGAATGAAGACCTTTTAAAATTATAACTTTGTAACCTTCTGATTGGAGAGAGAAATTTTTTTTACAATTTCATAACATAGTCTTACTAACTGTTTTCTGAAGTTGTTCATTAAAATAACCAAAACTATTTTAAAAATATATAAAGGTAACGGAGAAATAGAGTTTCTAAAGTAACTATTGATTCCTGTGATAAGAAAATTCGAAGGCATGTGGGGGAGTGATTTTTTCCAACAGAGCTACTACAGCTGCTCTGTCTTCCCTCTTCCCCCCCTGCTCAAACAGCTCTGTAAACATTTTTTGTAACTTCTGTGTTTTACAGATAGGTTTTTTTTTTTTTGAAATTGTTAAGGAAACTTTAAGGTAGACTTATTTGGTGGAACACCTAACTCAAAATATCTTAAATAAATAAATTGTTTCTAACTAGAAGTTTCCACCTTTGTAATAATAGACATAAAATCTAAAAATATAATACAAGAAATTGCTTAACAACAGACAGCATTTCAAATTTAAACTGCATCTGTCCTAGTTTCTGTGCTAAGCAGCAGAGGTTTTTGTCCCTATTATCAAAGTGACAAATTTAAACCAGAACTGTTGCTGCTTTGCCAAGTGTGCATCTCTTAAGAACAAAGCCCTAGTTTAAAGCAATCTGAATGAATTTCCCTGTGACTTTATATAAATTGCTAAAGTTGAAAGCTACTTTGTGAATGTTGACTTCTTACATACATTGATGTAAGTTAAACTGTTACACCTATTGTGTTTAAATAAGATGTTTAAAATTTTCATGCATATCCCAGAAAAATATACAAATATCAGAAAAATTCAGAATTGGCTGCTTATAAATCCTAGCTGACTATATAGTTTCAGAAGCTGGGTAAGATTACTTCAATTTTAAAGAAAAGACATGACGGTTTTCCAGTTTCAGTTTTTCACATTCGGAGAGACAGGGATCTGCTCTCAAATCCCAGGCCATGTGTGACTTGATAATGAAAAAGCAAAAGATGCAAAACTATATTTAATCCAATTATGCAACTAAAATCCTTATTAATATTAGTAATCCCATCCTCTGAAAGATTTCCATAGGCTGAGATTTTAAACAGTCAATTGTTTCTTCCTAATGAAAATTGTTACTTGCTTTTATTGAAGTTATAGTGATTCAATGTGTTTTACCTTATGATAAAAAAGAATTGTTCTACAGTACAAAATAAAATGCTGCTCAAAATGATAAAAACAAGTAAAAGAAAATACAAAAGTTAGAGACCTAAAAAGATGAGTTAAAACTAAATGTGATTATTGTAACCAATGTTATTTGAGAAGCAGGATTGAAGGATGCTCCAGGAAAAGTTTAAAGAACCAAACCATGGAACTTTTCTCCGACAGAGAGAATTACACTGCAAAGAATCATCATTAGGCCTTCAGCTTCAAAGAAAAACTGTAAAATTACCCACGACACCCACTCAAAACTGACTGAACTATTAATAACAAATTTGTAAAGTTTTTTCTTATTAAAGGTGAAGAACAACTAAAAGAAGCAGATGAACAAAGACAGAGTTAACTACATCCCGGACATCAGAGACAACTTGGACTGACTTCTCTCAGAAGACACTGAATTTCAAGCTGTATTAGTAGACTGTAATAGTGACTTATCTATTCATTTTTCTAGGTACCAACTATAAACAAAAATCATGCGTTCCTACCAACCACACATTACTCATGTAACTCAGACATTAGTTTAACTTCTCCATAATTTAGAAAGTTTTGAAAAAACTATAAAGACAAGTAATGTTGTAATTTACTAATTTTTCACAGATAAAACAATTCTTACAGGTTGAAGTGGAAGTCACACTGCAAACATCCAGCATAAATCTCTAAAGGTTACATTATACTCAGTATGAGGGAGCATGAACCTCTTTAACAGAATTATTTGCAATGTACTGTATAAATTCTAATAACTGTTTTATTTTCTTTTAGTGACCACTACTGTAAAACTTCTTTTAATATTCAGAAATTCTTTTTCAGTGTTAACACTGTTGCACTACATGATGATAAGACAGCTCCATTTTTTACTACAGTATGACAAAGATCAACAGAACCATTTGAAAATTTATTGATCAATTGCATTATACAATTAATACCCATCCTGACCTAGATGAGAACATGAAAGTGAAATTTTTAGACATGTTAACCTATAATTTTATCAAAATTGTTAGAAGTTATAGATAGTGTATACATACTCTATTACAAAATAGAACTCCTATAAAATTTTGCTATTATCACAAAGGTATTTGGTAAAGAAATCAATGAGCTAAGAATTTTAAAAACACTTTTGCAAAAGCAGAAATGGGGAGAGAGAAAGGTGTCAGCCCCTTAGTTGACTTGCAAAAGTGTTTTTGGACTTGCAAAAGTGTTTTCATGTGTTAAGTTTTTTGCACACAGGTGTTCTCTAGCTATCTACATGATGGATGAGACCTTGGAAAGAAGCTGGTTCTTCGGAACAAGGTTGATGTTATTCCTGCAGGTGACTGTGACATCACCAGAAGTTTATTGAGCACAATTTCTTAGTATTTTTAAGGCACATAATTTTAAAAAATTAAAAAGCACATAATTATAGAGGGTAAGAAATCAAGTATAATGTGTTGTGTGACCTTTGGATTACTCACTAGGCATTGACAAAAGAAAGCTTATCTATCTGGTTAGTTTATCTGTTTAGTTAAGAAACTCTAACATTATAAGGTATTAGAAAATTATTATCATTATAAGGTACTAGAGAATTATTATAATTTCTTGGTTCGTAGAACGCAGTGACATGGAACTCAAAAGTATGTATGTGTGACAGTGTGTATGGTGGTGGCCACCATGTGAATGAGAATGAATGAAAGTGTATGCATGCATGAGTGTGAATATATGAATACAAATACACAAACACCATTGGATGAACAAATACACAAACACCTTTAAATACAATTTTGCTGATACTACTAACTATTTTATCAATTGTTCCTTGCATATTCAAATGTATATAGAACATATTGGCAAAAACAATGAATAATATTTTTAACATTATCAAAAGAAAACGGGGGAAT
>NW_020928005.1:0-674 GCF_003984885.1 Neopelma chrysocephalum | reverse complement strand
TGAGGAGGGGGATTGGAATGGGGATGAGGGTGGGGATGAGGATGAGGATGGAAACAGGAATGAAGGTGAGGGTGGGAATGCGTGGTGAGGCCGAAGAGCTGCAGGAACTCCAGCTTCTGGGGCGACAAGGGGAGAGCAGAGCAGGGTCATCCCGGGAACAGTCCCCATCCCCGTCTCCATCCTCATCCCCATTCCCACCCTCACCTTCATTCCTGTTTCCATCCTCATCCTCATCCCCACCCTCATCCCCATTCCAATCCCCCTCCTCATCCCCATCCCCATTCTCATCTCCATTCCCTACCTCCATTGCCATCCCCATCCCCATCCCTAACCCTCCAGTACCTCTGCAGCCAGCTGAAGATGGTGGCTTCAGCACAACACTGGGAGCTGGTGCTGAGGAGGGGCTGCTCCTCCAGAGAACAGGGAGGGACAGGGGGACCGGGAGGGGACAGGGAGTGCCATCAGTACCTCAGAGGATGTGTCCAGCTTCAGTGGGGGCTGCTCGGCCACGCAGCGGAGATGGGCCCGCACCTCCTCCTCATCGCTGTCGTCACAGGAGTCGTCCAGGTCATAGTAGTACCCTGGGGATGGGGATGAGGAGGGGGATTGGAATGGGGATGAGGGTGGGGATGAGGATGAGGATGGAAACAGGAATGAAGGTGAGGGTGGGAATG
>NW_020928004.1:0-334 GCF_003984885.1 Neopelma chrysocephalum | reverse complement strand
TCTTCCTGCATGGGGGGCTTGGAGGATTGCAACCTTCCTGCCACCTTCCCATTTTCCCATCCCGATTGCCCAGCATCATCAGTGACCTCCAACTTTCAGAGGAAGAATCCTGGGGAGAAGGCTGCTATGGGGAGTGGAGGATGTGCAGGCTGTATGAGCTTGATGGCCCGGCTTGAGCTGCTCTGACAGATGCTCCCAGACATGTGGTGCTTCCTTGGGAAGCTGGAGGGAGCTTTCCTGTCAGGGGGAACATGTGTGTGGTTGTGACCAAGACAGCTGTGGCCAGGGAGCACAGCTAAGCTGGGGGCAATGCAGTGCCTGTGTGGGGCACGTC
>NW_020928003.1:0-3675 GCF_003984885.1 Neopelma chrysocephalum | reverse complement strand
CCAGAGTGTTTTTTCCATGACTGCTGCTCAGCTCTGGATAAGTTGAATGCTAATGATCCTCATCCTGGGTCAAGAAATTTTTACTGAATTGCTCCATATACCCTGTTTCATGACAGCAACCCTGCTGAAGGAACAGAAACGTGCAGTGAGCGGTGTTGGGCCTAACATCAAGAGTTTACTTGTAAGGGTAAAGAGCTTGAAGTACTGGATTTTCTCGTAGTGTAATCAGCTTTCAAAAAAGAGAGGTCAAGATCTTCACAGATAAGTAAGTCTTACGTACTCCTACAAATGAGTGTCTTTAGTGAGTGTTCAGCAGCTCCTTGAAGATGTGCCATCAGGTCACTTAATCACTTTTGAAGACTAAATCAGGGCATTCAGAGACTTTAAGAGGGGAATTAAGAACCTCAGCTTACTCACATCTGTATCACAGATAACTGTTTTAGGGTGGAAGTTGTCTCCCCCAGGAGATATATATCTGTGTCTATTATTTTAAGAAGCAATTTGTGCATGTATATTATGCTGGACACAGCAACTAAGTGAACTTAGGTGGGATATCTTGTTGAGGAATACATCTGGTGCAGGTAGCTCGGTTTGCGAACTGCAATTAGAGATGCAGATTGAGCTTTGGGTGGGAGCCCGGAGAGACAAGAGGCTGTGAACTGCCGACTTTGCATAACAACGGGCACGAAGACCGGTGGGGCCAGCGAGGTGGATGAACTCTGAGAGACAGAACCGGAGCCGAAGACTCGGAAGGAAGAGAGAGCCTTGCGCGCGGGTATAGACTGTAAGGGTGTAAAATCCCAGAGGGTCCCTTGTTGGGGGGTTCCTCCTCGGAGACGGCAGCTCGGGCTCGCTCTGTGTTACTGTGCCGTGAATAAATTACTTTATGGAATGAGACCTTGATGGGAAATCCGGGGTAGAGCCGTTAAGGAAATTTGGTCTGACTGCCTGTGAGTGGGGTGTGCAGGGAGTCAAACGGGGACCTGTCGGATCACTGGAGCTGCCTGCTCCAATGAAGGGGCTTCGGTCCCACCAGTGAAAGTCTCTGGCGTTGAGGGGTGTGACCCTGGCGTTGAGAGTGTGACTGCCAGAGATTTTTGTGAATGGTTGGACTGGGAAGTTTCCTCAACATTTCGGTGACCCAGTTGGGACCCAAGGCCACTACCTTCAGAGTCTCTCTTCTCCAGACATCCTATGGACGGCACTGGGTGAGTTTACTTGGGACCTTTGGAGCAGGGAGGAGCCAAAAGGTGAGTGTTAAAATTCCCTGAGCAGATTCTGTATAAATTGTAAGGGTGGATGTGAGTCTCTCCGTTGGTGTGGCATTTTGTGAAGATTTGGTGAAATTATTGGTCAAGAACTGGTGCACAGCCTGGTCAGTGGAAGGCGCACATAGAGGAGATGTGGAGCCCCCGTGAGGTGGGGGACCCATACCAGGAAAGGCTTGTGTCCCTCGTACTGTGCAGGGAGTGGTAGAGTCCCTTGGCGCACAAAGAAGGGAGATTGAAGTCCATTTTTCCTTTTCTTTTTTTTTTTTTTAATCGGGTAAAAAGGGTTTTCAAGTACCTCTTAGTGTTTGAAACGAAAGGAAATAAGCTCAACATAGATAAGGGGATGCCCTTGGCAGAGGTTGTGCAAAATTAGGATCAATTGTTTAGTACAGTAGGATTTTGCGAAGAGCATGAGGTGATGTTGTGCCAGCAGGATTGCCAGCTATACCTTGGTCTGCTAGCTCAGCAAGATAGTGGCTGTCACAAATCTTCAGTGGCACACTTGCAGTGTCTTTGTAGACCAGGCAGCCCCCAAATCAAAAGATATTTTAAGAAGCACATGGCAGTGTGGCAGGGACCAAGACAGACATGGGACTGTTGGTCCCCAAAGGGAGGAGTGCCACCCACCAGGAGACAGGACTCTATTCCCCAGGAAGGCAAGAAGAGTATTAGAAGCAGATAAAGTGCTACCCATTGTGAGACAGGACCCTATTCCCTTGGAAGCCAAGAAGAGTATGCAGAAGCAGATAGGTGGATACTTAACCCAAGGGATTTTGAAGCATTCCATTAGATGAAGAAAGTCAGCCTTTGTTTGCCTTAACATGAAGAAGACAGCAGCATCAGACAGATGGTACACATCTTCCCCAAGGTTTTGCCAGATCTCCTACCATTTTTTCACAAATATTGGGGTTGATTTAAAGGGTATGAAATTACTGTGAGAATTGCTTCTTGTACAGTATGTGGATGATTTGTTATTAGCAAGTAGTGATGAGAATGCTTGCATATTAGACACTACACATTTATATATTGCCCCAGTGAAAAGGGGACACTGTGCATCTCCGTCCAAACTTCAGCTGGGCCAAAAGAAAGTAAAGTATTTAGGCTTTATTTTAGGAAAATGGCAACAGATCTGAAGAGAATAGAGGCCATAATTAAGTTCCCACATCCAGTAATAAAAAAAAGAATGAAAAAAACCCACAAAAAAACCCCCCAACCAAACAAAAAACTCTAAAACGACTAGATATGAGAGAACAAGCTTTAAAGGTATAAAAGGAGCTTTTGTGTCTGCTGCTCCTGCTCTTGGGCTCCCAGATCCTTTAATCTGTATGTACATAAATGTAAAGGAATAGCTAGTGGAGCGGTAATGCAGAATTTAGGACACCATCAGAAGCCAATTGCATATTATTCAATAGATCCAGTTGCAGCAGGAGCACCAACCTGTAATAATTCAGTGGAAACAGCAGCAAAACAATTTTAGAAAAGAGCTGCCCCCTTATCCTGGGACATTATGTAACATTCCATATTACATTATGGTGTCAAATCTTGGGTCTCAGCAGTATTTCCACCTCATAGAATCACAGAATCAGCTGGGTTTGAAGGGACCTCTGAGATCATCAAGTCCAACCCTTGATCCACTACCACCGCGGTATAGACTGTAAGGGTGTAAAAGCCCAGAGGGTCCTTTGTTGGGGGGTTCCTCCTCAGAGGCGGCAGCTCGGGCTGTTGCCGTGTTCCCGCGCTGTGAATAAATTGCTTTATGGAACAAGACATCTGATACTGCTGTGGGAAACCTGGGACTGAACGGTTAAGGAAAAACCTGGTCTGAGTGAGTGTGGGTGGGGGTGTGCAGAGGGTCAAGAGGGGCACCCGTTGGCTCACTGGAGCTGCCGTGAAGGGGTTTCGGTCCCATTAGTTAATGTCTTCAGTGTTGGGAGTGCAATTGTCTGGGAGTCTTGTGGATGGTCAGACTGGGAAGTTTCATTAACAGCTTCTTTTAAGTCGTGGATTTCCTTTCGGCTTGCCACCTGAGAATCAAAAATGAAAGAAATGAACCAAAGCACAGAACAATATCAACTCCATTTTCAGTCTCATGCAGCCAAACTAACTTTTAGCTTTCTTCCTATTGTTACACATGTGTTTGTTCATCATACTTTTCTCAATTTAGGAAATAATTTTGTTCTCTGATGTGGATGTAGATACAAAATTATATGAAAAAGTACGTAAATCTAGTATATGGATAGACTGCAGTAGGTTCTTGCATTATGGATTAGAGGTCTGTTAGCAGCTCTTTTCTGGAGATGACTGAGACTTGATGTATGTTTAGAGAATAGACTAAACAGTAGGTAATCAAGGGTTGCTTTATACTACTTGAACTACTTGTGTAGTGCTTAGGATATTTTTAATT
>NW_020928002.1:0-17406 GCF_003984885.1 Neopelma chrysocephalum | reverse complement strand
TTTATACTACTTGAACTACTTGTGTAGTGCTTAGGATATTTTTAATTAGATGTATTGTTATATAAAGCAATAACAAAGACCAGAGTATGACAGATTGGGGCTTTTCCCAAGACTCAGGAATGACTTGCAATGAAGACTTTTGCTCTGTTCTTAGGTCTAACACTTAGTAGTAGTTTAACAACAGAAGTGGCACTCAGCTTCTGTGTCGTTTTACTCATTATATGATGATAGGTAAGATTTATCAATACCTAATTGCTGGAGTTATCATAAAGTCTTAACAGATGTTCATGATGCAACCAGACACTGTCAGGTAGGAAAGGTTATCAAAATGTAAAGTTTTTACAGCTAGAGGTAGTGAAAACTAAATCTTATTGACCCTTGATACATTACAAAATTGAGGAAAGAGAAGGTGGGAACAGAACTTTCTGTACAACTGAAAACATTTTTTCCATTTTAAGGAAGAAGATCTGCATACCCAGCATATGCGGTTGCTTTGGAGCAATGCTGTGCTATCTGCTTCCCTGATGTCAGGGACCCCAAAACTTTCACAGTGTGAAGCTGTGGGCTTTCCAAGTGCACTCCTCTAAGAGAATGACAGAACACATGGGCTCTCCTGGGGCCAGGCCACACACAACTTGTGCATGATCTGCTGAGGCCCCAAGAAATCAAATTTAAGTCACAGTTGTCATCACTTCCCCTCTCCTTACTCCAGCATGACCCACGGAGCTCCTAGGGCTGCATGGTCTCCTGTTAAAGTCTTGGGACATTCTCAGCTTGAAGGAGTTTTGTGGGAGCCTGTTGGAGTTCTCATGGAGTCTCTTGAGAGTCTGCTTGGCCAGTGGGAAGGAACTAGGCACAGAATCAAGAAAAGCTGCTAGGAACTGCGACATTTCTACATTGAATTTTTGTCTTAGGGGATCACAGTTTTCTTTGTTAGGAAAGATGTGTCAAGCTGTAATTACAGTTTTGGAATCGTGCAGCTTCCAGTCAGTGTGCAGGTGTCTGTTAGACAGACTGACTTCAAGACAGCTCTGCCAGTGCTCCTCAGCTCAGCATCAGGCCCTTAGCATTTCTGCCTCCAGCCTGAATTGTTGCTAGAGAACAGTTTCACGCAGCTACTGAATTGCAGTGCTCATTAATCCTTTGTGCCTTCGTTTTGAAGAAGTGAGCCACAGCATTTACTTGATAAGCCTTACAAATGCTTCATTGGCTTGGAGATGTTCTGGGTGAAAGATACCCAGGTGACTAAAATAACAGCAATAGAGATCTATTGTACCAGAACTCGTAGTAGTTCATATCAAACTCATTTGGTTTTAACAAAATTCTTTGATTTAGTGTACTCTGCTAAACAATTGGTAACATAAGGATATGAAGAAAAGCAATGACTGACTTGAATTGAAAAGGAGAGAATAACAAGCTTATCTCAGCATTGATTACATAAATAAACATGGAGAAGAGACTTGTCTGCCTCTGGCAAATAGCTGAAAGGAATACTTCAAATAAGACCTCTCTTTCTATTCAGCAGAAAGTGTCTTATTTAGGTTGTTAGCTTGGGCTCTCCCTGATGCTCATTGTCTGGTTCCAAAGGCAGAGAGCATTATGTTTGCAGTCCCCTGAGCTCATCTGGAAAGTGCATGACACTCCCAAGGCAAGCACAGGTCCAACCTTGCCTATACTATCCTACCATCTCCACTGTGAAAGGGATAAGAATTGTGAAGATTGCTATAGAAATACTCTTAGCATCTTTACTGTTACAGCCCTTGGCTGCTTTTCCTGTTCTTCCTGCTTCACCAATTGGAGACCACAGAGACTATCTCTATGTGAAAAGTAATTTGGTCTTATCACTGAATATGATGGTCTTGAGATGATCTAGACTAAGAAGCCTAGGACCTGATGTCCTCTCCCTAGAGAGCAGTTCTAGCCCGGACATCTTCAAAACTAGCCTTTCCTCTCAGGATTTACTTCAGCTTTAATCGGTACCAGCAGAGGAAGCAAGAAGGCAGGTTAATCTAGATTCCTGCTACCTGAATTGTGGGTTATGCAAGTGCTCGGAGGGCTTTATGAATTATAGAAAAAGCTGAGCAATCAGCATCTCAGTTTATCCAGAAAGTGATTGTTTAGGGAGGTCAGTTTTGTCTTGAAACCTTTTAATTTATAATCCGTTAAGCAAGTGTTTTCAGAATGAAGAACAGAAAGATATTTAACAGTTTTAGTTAAACCTGTGAGTTTAAACTGCAGGAATATGTTCATTAGCTAAGTTGGAAGTTAGCAGGGCATCTGTCTTACACCAAATAATCTGGCCTACAGTAAGGAGAGACATTCCTTTGTCTATCTGGAATGGGTTTATAACTGGATTACAGTTAGTTCTGTTACTCCAGCTGATTTGATCTGAGGCAAGGGAAGAGAGAGGGAGTAGCTCGCGTAAAAATGCAATCTCATGAAGTATTATTTCATTCCTGGCAGTTCTTTTCCTTCTTGTCTTACCTAGCTGTATGTGGAGGACCACTGACTCTTCTCTAATTGTATCATCTTGCATTTGGAGACTTGGAAGGATGGCTCTGAATGAAGGACATAGGGGTCTTGTCCAATAGTGGTTGCCTGTAACCCCCAGGAGCAGAAGCAGAAAGACAGTCATTCATACAGTGCTGAATAAATCCACAAGAGAACTTGGCAGAGAAAAGGAGCTTAAGATTAGTTGATCTGAACAATCTCTAACACTATCTGCTCCCTCCCTCCCCTGATCAGATCTGAAGTCAGATGCTGAAGCCTGGAAGTGCTTTCCAGTAATCCACCTTAGCAACAGCAAAAAGAATTCCCCTAGGAGTAATCAGCTAAAGCAACTGTGATTTTTGGCCAATTAAAATTATTGGGCCAAATTCTGCAGGTCCTCCATCTATGTTCTGCTAAATTACTACTGGTATCAAAAGGAATAATTTTGCTTGAGTAAAAAGGATAGTGATTGTATGGTGCTGCTGAATTGAGTGAGTGTGTCTGGATCTGTTTACTATTTGACTGCAAGAGAACCAGCAACACTTGTCTGCCACATGAGCGAGCAAGAAGCCATGACTTGTGTTTGCCAGGTAAGAAATCACACCAAGGGAACAGGCAGAAGGACTCTATTGTGCCCCAGAAGCATAGCTGAACTGAAAGATAAGAATTAGAGAAATAAATAGGACTGTGTGATTTGTCTGCAATTTTAAAAGAAGGGCCTGGCAGTGTTTTTTAAGAATGCTAGGAGACTTGGAAGACGTGTGGTTTTGCTTGTGTTCATCGTACTCTAGAAAGCTCTCTCCAGTCTCTCTCCTCCCTCAGTGCTGCCTGTGAGGACTGCTCTGGTTAAGAGGAGAAAGTCCCAGATGGTGGCAGATTGGTGGTATAGCCTGGCAGAAAGAGAGGCTTCATGGAGCGTCTAGAACAAGCCTTGCTTACTCCAGCAGAATTACAGGATAGGGCTTCTTTTGTTTGTTGTGAAACAGTGAGGGCAGATAAAGACTATGTCCATGGGAAATTTATTCTGAAATAACAGAGGAGAGAGGGGAAAAACTTACTACGGCATAAGGCTCCATAAACTGTAGTTATCCTTACTCCAAGTGTCTTTAGCTGATGGTAGGCTTAGACAATAGTAGGACAGACTTCCCATCGCTGTTCTGTATATGAAAGGAGCTTGGATTCCCCAGAGGTTCTTAGTACATTTAGCAGCTTTTTCAAAGTTGTAAGGAAAAAATTGTATCTTAGTTGCTTTGGTAAATGTATTCTTTTAATTGACTCCTAGAATTACAATCATCCTAGATTTAAGGGTAGACTTTTTTCCTTTGTTTACTGAGTTCTCAAAGGGATGAGCTAATTATATTACAGCAAAATCAAAGCAGCTGTGTGTATGCCCTGTGTAGCTCTTAAACATTTGCTGAAAGTTATAACAGGTGGTAGCTGATCATAAATAATCCTTTACTCTATTATGTTAGGTTTCAAACTTGCAGCTAAGTTGTCCTCTGTCTCCTCTCCCTGCTTTTCTATGAAGATGGTGTCTGTGGGTTTTTCGGAGGGCAATGCCTGGTGGGCCTCAGGACATTGTGCTGAACACTGAAGCAAGCAAGATAATTTCCACAGTTGTTATCTGAGTAAAAATGAGGTTTTGTTGGACCTTCCTCCCAGCCACCCTCGTGGCTTTGTTCATTCTGGCTTCTCTGTTCTGTATTTTCCCCTCCATTAGCCCCCTTTTGCCAGCCCACCACTTTGTCATATGTGTAAATGTCAAGTGGCTTTAAAAATGAATCAGAACATGATTTCTGTTACCCTCAGGTGTCTACCTCCATCTCTGTACTTGCCCTCTAAAATGCTTTCTCTAATTACTTGGTATGGGCTAAGTTGGACTAATTTAGTAACAGATAAGTGTAAAGTGAATTACTGGAACTTATTTAGTTCCTCAGCCAGATTTCAAACTTCTCACATATTTTTCCTTAGTTGTAACAACTAATATGTTTAGTACCTCATCCCACACCTTATTAGCATCAGTGCCAGGATTTGTGAGGGTTTCCAAGAGTACTCATTTCTCATTTGTTCTCAAACTAGGCCAAAACACAAACTTTATAAAAACAAATTTACTTCATTTTCCAGGAAATTAGTATTTGTTATTTATTTCATTTTCAAGCTTTTAAAGACATTTTATATTAAAGGTTATGTTATCTATAAGTATGCTATATTAAAGTATAAAAATACAATGAAAATTAATAATAATTTTAAATTTAAATATGAAATGCAAATATAGACAGATGAAACAGCTAAACCTTTCAAGATTTTTGTGGGATTTCCTATTTATATTTTCAACCCAATAGTTTGCCAAGGTGAGCATGAATTTGCAAAATGTTTTGGTCTACCTGAGACTTCTTTTTTTAATTTCATCAAAATCTCAGCTACCAAATGTCATCTTCAGTTATATGAGCAGGCTTCTTTACTGGAGTGAAATAACACGATGATGTGGCTTTAAGGAGCTGGGTTGGCTTGTTCAGTGAGCATGGATTTACTCAAAGGGCTCTGGAGGCTCAGAGAACTCACAACTACAAGGTATTTAGCAAGCTAAGAACCCAACAAAAAGGTAAGATACACTGTCAGAGGGCTGACTGATAAATGAGGATACTAGAAGATTAGGTCTATATAGAGTAGAAAAGGGCAAAGAAGAGGTGAAATACAAGTGTACAAATAAAAAGGGAAAGACTGTATCTGAAACTGACTTGGGAATCTTCATAGAACATCATGAACCCATGCAGCTCATTGCCATAAGGTATCAATGAGATTAAATACATTATATACATGGCTTCAAGATTTTGCAGTTACAGGAAAGAAAATAAGATTTCTAAGGCACAGAAACTCTCCTTACATTAAGTTGGAAGGCCACCATTAGGATGAATCTTTCATTAGGTAAGTTATGCTGTAATTGCCTTCAACAACATTTCTTACTGGTTTGATCAGATGAATCAGCTCTGTTTGATAATGAATTCTAAACTGATCAGACTGCGAGTGCAATGTGGTTGGGAATTCCTGTCTTCCTGTTGGTCTGCAAATTTGCGTCTCACTTTGTGCACAAAGAAGATATGAAGCTGACAGATGACCAGAATACCCGTGGCATGAGTTTCATTGCTGGTAGCTTCTGTGCTAAGGCAGAAAAAAAGTGATTTGCACGAGCCTTCTTTCATGGAGTTTATGTACTGTTGTTCAGTTGTCAGCAATGGGTACATATGTAGAAAACTTAAATTCTGGTGACAGAGAACTATGTCTTTCTTGTCCATTATCTGTTAGTAGCCCTCATGTGAAAGTATTTCCTGTTTAAACCCTGTTGTGGCTGAAGTTCTCTGAAATGTTTTATTTTAGCCTGTTCCAATTTAGCTACTTTTCTGCTGTACTGTGCTGTCTACATTTTGAACATGGTATGTGAAGAGCCCCACAGAAGCACAGAATGACACTTTCTGACCAACAGACCACTGACAAGGAGATGACGCTTCAAAGGAAAGCCTCGTTTGGTTAATGGAAACAGGAATGAGGAGCCCCAATCTCAATAGCTGTGTATTCCAGTGGCTTCTCCCGCTGATATCTTTAGGAGCAGCTCTAGCACGTCCCTTCTGTGGGGTGGAGCTTGTCAAAAGCTTAATGCTTCCTCCTGACCTCCAGGGAGCCCTGGTTGATACCACAGAGTCTTGGCCTGGCTGAGAGAAAGTGCAGAAAACACGCCCTCCCCTGCAGAACGTAACCATCACCAGAAGTCACCTTGTGAATCCTGCTCTTGAGTAGGGGCTCTCTTAGGCAGCCACAGGGAATTCTGTGGGACTTCAAAGCAAAACACATTTTAAGAGTTTGCAAATATGTTCATGTAATTCCAGAGTGTCAGCTGGAGGCCTGAGATGTCTGAAATCGTTTTTGTGGTAGAAAATCCCACCCAGCTATAGTTTTGCTAAAATCTTTAGCTGTAAACACAAAGCTTCTTTCCATATTTTCTCTGAGTGATAACTGTTTCTTATGTCTCTAGTTTAAAAGACTGCATTTAGACATTTGTGTAACTTTCACTCACTACAAGTAGTCATGATAGGAAGGAATCAACCAATTTGAGTTTAAAGAGTGAAGTTAACCCCAGCTGTTTTAAACGTTAAATCTGAGCCCATAAAACATATGCCTTAGAGTAAGTTTTTTACAATCATGTAACTGATTGTATCCAGTAAGTAATGATCACTTTATTTTTTTCTAGCATAATAAAAATATAGAAATGGATATCTGCAATATTGTGCCAATTTAATTGCTTAACACGTTTGGTATCATTACAACAGGTTCCCCTGAGCAGATGAGGTCTCCCTCATGAGAGATACTAATGCTAGAAGGCCTTAATAAAGCAAACGTGAACTGGACAGCACCTCATGAAAAGTAGCTCAAGGATAGTACCAGGTGATTTGGCAACTCTTAGCATAGCAATTCCTGTTCAGGGTTTGTTTGTGAGCAGGTGTGCTGACCCTGGAGGTAGATTGGAGCCCTAACAGTCATTTTCTTCTCACACTGCACAGAAAGGCACTAGGCAATTATCACTTGAGAGTTTTTGTGAGTCAGCGTTGTCCCACTGGGGAATACCAGGGTAACTTGCTAATGGTTTCAGAGCAGTTGGGCATGTTAGAGCTGGCAACATGGTGGACATTAGACAGCAGATGGTAGGAAAGAAGCAGGTATTTTCCCCACTGAGAAGCCTGTAAAACCCTTGTCTTGCACATGTATTCGCGTGTGTGTATTCACGTTTTTGTGCACCTTTACAGTCTCTTTCTTTGACACCAATCTTTCAGAGAGGCTTCAAGTCCTAGTGCTTAGTCTTACAACAAATCCTTTATCACCTAATGGTTGTTGAGGAAACTGTAACCTCAGAGCGGAACTAAAAGGCTCAGAAACCCAGGGGGAACAAAGAAGTTATCAGATTTGTTTCAGGTGTTATGGTTTCTAAATAGCTTTTGAGGTATTTTTTTCTTCACTTTTTAAGGGCTTAATGCAAGAAATATTCCATATAATACATAATAATCCACCCAAATCAAGTAACAACCGCTGCACAAAAATGAACAATGAGTCATTAGTAGAGCAGGACGTGAGCTTGTATTTTTGGAGTCCTTTTCTTCTGCCTTGGTGACAGGACTAGCCTCTTTCTTTGCATAAAAAACATGTAATAATTTGGTCTAGACTCTTTTATTCTAAGCCACAGACAGACAGGTAGGAAAAAAAATTCCAGGAAAGGGCCTGCTGTGCTACCCCATTTTTCTGTGCTCTCTTTAAAGGAACAGAGTAGGGGCAATAAGCAGGCCTTGAACCAGAACAGGCTCTGGAAATATCTTAAATGAGCCTCACAAAGTTAGAAGGTTCATTTATATTACAACCCCATGCTTGGTTTTGGGATAGTTATTTACTGTTTCATACAACAGTAAATGGGAGAGAAGGTAAGCCACAACATGACAGCAGAATATTTTTTAAATCTTCTGGGCAGGACCTGTAGGAGTTTTCTTTGTAAGTCTGTTCCTTTCTTCTGAAATCTTCTAACCAAACTACAAGTTGTGGGTGGATAGCATGGGGTGGGTGGTAAATGACAGACAAAAATAGCTCTCAACATGACAAAGGGCATGGCCATTGTGGCCTGTAATAAGGGGAGTGAACTATGATGAAGATGAACAGTTATAAAGTATTAATTGCTATGTGATGGTTAATTAATATATCCTCAGGTTGTGATAGTCTTAATTAAAAAATAAATTATATTCACTTCAGTAAGATTAATTTCAAGATATGATACCATTGAGTAAGTGCATAGGCATTAGAATTCTGCCTGTGAAAAGCATGTTAGTTAATTCTAGTCCTGGATAAATTTGATCCATGGAAATTGATGATATTCATCTGAGAGAGCTTTCCATAAAAATACTTTTATAGGGGACCTGGATTTGTAGCTTACTAATAGTCTGATGAAGCTGAAGGGAACAGAAGTGTTTCTGTTGTCTGTAATATGAGGGTCTGGGGCCTTGAGATCAGCAATTCAAAATTAATGAACACAGTTTATATATATACACTGCCATACTCCAGTAACATCTTACTCTCGAAATTTCTTTCTACTGGTAAAGGTCTCCTTACAAAGTTTGTAGCAACATCTATTTTTTTCCCTAGTGTTGTTTATGCCGAGAACTTCAATAAGGAAGCATCACTCCATAAAATGGAATCTCAGTAGCCTGCCTTGACTCTCTTCTGTAGTGTAACACATACAGTCATCCTTCTATTCCCTACCTGAGCAATGGCACTGCTTAAAATCCTGTCTTGGACAATGGAAACTAAATGCATTTCCCTACACAGGACTGAACTCTGACAAAATGTGAGCCACAGGAGACAGATTCTATCTGTGGACTTGACCAAAGCAGGGAAGTCTAAAGACTGGCTTTTAGAGTGATCTCATTTCCATGGCATAGTTTGGAAGTGCTGTAATTCCATGAGTTATTCTAAGAGGTTATTTGTGACAAAAAGCCCATAAATTGGCTGCAGTGCAGGCTACATCCATGTGGTAATATGAGAGGAAGTTTACTGCAGGAGTGCATCTGCCTCTACCTCTCCTGCACCCCTCAAGCTCCTCAAATGCCATTCCTTTTCTCTCACTGCCCAGAGCTCTTCCATGCCTGCTTGTGATAATGTGGGTATCATCCTGGCATGGTATGAAGTTTGTTTTTTAAGTACCTGAACTTTTGAAGAGGTGTTGTCTGAAGTATGGGCTTTACAGCTGTAATATGATGTAGAAAGCTCAGAATCAGATTGCTTTTGACCAATCTGAGTCATGAGTTGACAGTAGTGTCAGCTCTAACTAACTTGCCCCTCAGTTCTCAGATTTGTGCTGTCATCTTGGTATCCATTTCTACAGTATCTGCCTTCTTTACATACAAGAGACAAATGTACCACTTTATTCAGGTTCATAGTAGCTTTATTAAAATTCAAACCCTTCTGTTTGCAGTATGTATCAGTTTTAAACAGATAAGACATTTATATGTATTCCTACAAGTTTGTGAAATACAGATTCCAGATATGGTTTGTTCTTACTCAGAGAAAAGCAAAGGGAAAAGCAAACCAGTTGTTTCAGGTTTGTCTAATGTGAGGATGAAACTGAAGTAACTTCACAGATATCAGTGGGTAGAATAAGTCTTCCCTAGGACAAGACTGAACAGGCTTATATTCCTAGAGTTACACTGAGTTACTCCTCATCATCCCTTGATGAGAGTATCCCTACATCATTGTAAACTGAGATAATGCTGCAATATTTTTGTAAAAATAGAAGGCTCAAGAATCTTCTTCTCAGTATTGCACTGATCAAGAGATAGCCCGAAGCATGAAATTAGTTTGCTTATAGATTATATAGATATGACTAAACATTAAATTATATAGCACCTTCTTAAAACCAGCACTCAATGAAGAACATTCTGATCTCCACCAGGATGGAGGTCTACACTCTGCCAGCTCTATGAGAAGTCAACTTCTTCCCTCCAGTATGTCAAATTATCTGTCATTCACCCTTAAATGCCAGACTGGTTAAGACAACAAGGATGAAAAGGTGTCTACATTCAGTTGTAAATAAATATTAGCAAACATTTCAGAAAACAAATAGTGTAACAGAGTTCAGTCCTAAAATGAAGAAATCAGCAGACATCCAACCAGTGATGAACAGATTCTGTGAGTTTGTGTTTGTTCACAGATTTTATTGTCACTTAATAAATAGGAAATAAAAGCAGACACTAAGGTTCTCTTCCCTGTTATCTGCAGCACTGCTGATGCTTCCAGCTGGTTGGCCTTAGATGCTTATCTAGGACAGGATTATTTGCGTTTGGTGGTAAGTTTTTCTTTTATCTTCTTCATGGCAGTCTGCACCCATTTCTGATCAGCACTTACGCAGATCTTGATACCATTTCTAGTGATAAACCTATAGGAAGAAAGAAAGCAAACCAAGCGGCCATTAAATTCCAGTCTCTAAATTCAGATTTGCTGTTCTTGGTTTTCATGCAGAACATGGGGAAAAAAAGTGGTTAAACAATTTCAAATGCTGGAGTTTGTAGATGTTAGCTGGAGTAACAGAAGCAAGCGATGTTAGTTCCCTATTCATGGCATGGGTATATGTGGAACATACATGATGATGTGCATACATAATGATATTAAAAAAAGGAGCATACCTACTGTTCTGAGACTTCAGATTAAATCATGATGAATATTAATGTCCCAGTAGTAGATCCCAGAAATGATAAAAATGCATGCTAGTGAGCTCATAAGACCAAACAGAGCTCCTAGGAGTTAGAGTAACCCCTTATTCTTTCACATGATCTTCCCCCGTGGCTCAATTCAGTGCACTGCTCCACCCTTGCTGAGATTTTTCCCCACTTGCTGACCACCAAGGATCTGACTGTTCAGTGAGCTTTCTGCCCATATTCATGAACAGCAGACAACTCCCAGCTCTCTGAGGCCCACTCATGTCCCATCACTCCCTCAGCTGTCAGGTGAGTCCTTCATGGGAGAACTGGAAAGGTGACCCGAACTTGGCAGATTTAGTGAGTTGGGCCATGATGCCCCTTCCCTTTTCGTTGGTAACATGTTTGCATAGGCAAGTCTGAAGGTAAACTGTGCACTACGTACTTACATTACAGCATTTGCTTGAGTGTGCTTTTCGTAGCCTACAAGATTTCGGATGCTCAGTTGCTTTGTAACCAGATCTACACAAGTGGCTTTGAGCATGGACTGACTTCCAGCACTTCCTAGAAGGGAAACAGTAGATAAATAAAAAAGGGAATAAATACTATATTTATATTTAACCATAATTACTTAATAAATTATGAAATCGAGATGATGTCCAATTGTGGTAAGAATGTGTGAGTCTTATGATTTACAGCCACAATACCACTTATACAAGAGAGCTTGAGCTATGTTTTGTGATGCATCCTACCACCTGTAAAGTTATTGCTCTTTCAGTCAAGATACTAATCTTCACCTGTTAACCTGAACAATTGTGTAATAATTCTGCCCCTAGGGAGTGACTGCTTCTGTAGCAGAAAAGGTATTTGGTATCATTCATATTTGGGTCTGTGTCATCTGCAAATAAGTGTCTGTATGGAATAGTGCTTAGAACTGGCACCTTTACTGGATGGATTTCTATATGGCATCCAAACCAGTAATTCCCCCTGCTTTCCAAGTGAAGAAAGGAAAGCAAGGCTAGTTCTCTCACAGTGGACATCCAAAAGTAGTGTTAAAAATAATTGTTGAAAGAAAAGGAGGTATATCTGCCAGAAGAACTAAGTGCCTACATACCTTGCTATAACTCTGGTTTCATAGGCCATGGAGTGCTACTTAATCCTTGCTTTCCTCCAAAGTTTCCATACAATTGAGGGAAATGTACTGGTAATTGATAAAGAGGATCATGACATTGGTGTAAAATTTTCTGGGCAGTTGGTATCTTACATAATGATAACTCAAAATGTGAGCTCATTTAAATGAGATGGAGTATATGGATACATGTAAGTCTCCACTTGCTAGTTTTGGGTTTTCTCCTACTCATGAAAGAGAGGTTTGGGAAGTGTAAGTGTAGAAGACCCTTTCAAAAGAGCTATTACGAGGAGATTAGGGTTTATTTCACTTAAGAAAGCTTCCCTGCCTGAAAAGAGGGTTATCTTTCCAAGAGACAGTTTTAGATATTTTCTCCTCCTGCATTGCAGAGAAGGTCTGCTTGGTATGAGAAAAGTTCTTGTGGACACTTTTGAAGGCCCCCACAGTGAAGGGGAGTGGAGGTAGGGACAATAAAAGCCCTGAGAAGAATACAGGGCGTGGCATGTCTTTTCCTAGGCCAGGTGCAGATTTCTGTTCTCAACTTTGGGAATAAATTCTCCTAAATCCTTTCACTGCTTGGTATTTTGGTGCTACCTGAGCACATTTGACCCTTACAGGAAGACATGAGGGGGGACAAACAGAACATTGCTACACTCTGAGGTTTCTTTCCAAAGAATTTAAAGAGAAACTGGCTTGAATGAAGTCCAAGAGCTGTTCAGGTGCCCCTTGCATTATCTCATTATCTGTGAGCTTTTCTTTGTTTGAAATAATTAGAATAGCTGAGACGAACACACATCAGCCTTTGGAGAAGCTGTAGCATAACCAGTGCACAGGTACTGGCAGAGTTGCTAATTCTTGAGGGTTTGTTTGCCTGAAGGAATAGCTCTTCTGATCTTGCTTTAGTCACAAGTAGCACAACGCATTTTTTTTTTAATGCTTCATTACAAGCACCTTACTGTCTCAGACTGGTTTTCAAAATGTGGCATCAAGAGAGCTCAAAGATATTTAAGCCGTCCTTACTCAGCCTGGAACTATTTTCTCTGCTAGCACAGTATTTTCAGGGAATGGCTGCAGGGAATACCAGCAGAGCTTCTCTAAGCCTGGGAACAAACCCCAACTGCTCTGCACCTGAAAAGCTATGCTTTTTCAGGTGTATTTGTTTTCTTTATCATTCTTTCTGGTCCTTTTTCTATTGCTTGTAGACCAGCTCAGTGTGCTCTTTCAGCCTTGGTGATGTTTGATGGCAAATTCTACAACCTGGAGAATGACATTGGGAACCATCAGCCCGAGATGCAAACGCACATGTTGCCAAGAGCAGTATCATTAATCAACATCTGAGAACGTGTATGATGCAGCTATAGCAGCACTGAGTCCACGTACTCAGCTTGTAGCTTCCTAATGTTGTGAATGCTTAGCAGGTGTCAGTTTGGTTTTAGTGTGGTTTTGTGAAGATAACTTTTCTCTGTGTTTCTCTCTGCATGTTTGTGGGTTTGCATACGGCTTCTATGAGTGTTTTTTTTTTAATGTGCTCATTTGTGTGAATCTGATTATGATATGATGTATTATCTAAAGGATGTATCTCCATGTTTTCCATGATGTTGCATGGAAGATCCATGATCTCTCCATGATCTGACCTAAACACCACTGTAGACAGACTGATTTAAAACATGGCTAATAAACATGGCTAATTTTAGTGTTCATAAATGGTCTCAAATAAGATGTTAACTTGTATGGTTCTGTGAAGAGAGAGAAGATATTGTATAAATCCATTACTGCCCTGTTCAGTTTTTGTTCATGGTTTGCCTGTCCGTACCAAAAGATTTGTCTTGACAAAAGCAAATAGGCAATAGGTGATCCAGAATCGGAAGAACTTTTTAAAATAGGGACATTAGAGGGATCAGGCTATCTAGTTAGAGAAACATAAATAACAAATAATATAATAACATTCATATAAAAGTAGTGTATTTGGAAAAAGAAAAAATGTACATATAATTCAAGAAATATTTTTCATAAAATGTTACTAATCTATAGTACCCATTGCTATATGGCATCAGTGAGATTAAAAGACATTGTGTCTTCAAGATTTCATGATTTTAAGAGGGAGAATCATGCACAGAAACCCTTTAAGTGCTCTAAGGCGCTGAAAGTCTCCTTACCTAAAAGCAGAAGCCAACCACTAATTGTCAGGACATCAGATGAAATCTCCCATAAAGCTGCCTTTCTTGTGGTTCTGATCTGGATTTCCTACACGTTTTGTCTTATAAATCAGCTCTGTCTGAGAAGGAATCCTGCTCATCAGACCACTGGTGCAATGTGATGCAATTCCTGTCTCCCTGTGGGGTTGCAAACTTACCTTTCACTGTGTGCCCAGTGAAGATGCCAAGGCAGAGGATGATGAGAAGAGCTGCGGTGTGGAGCTTCATTGCTGGTGCCTTCTGTGTCAAGGCAGAGCAGAAAGTGGCTGTTGTCTGCCCTCTTTCCAGAGTTTTTATATTGTCATTCAGTGGTCAGTTCTTGAGTTCACTTTTGTGGCTGTCATGGAGGGCCTGACTGTGAGTGGAAGAACTGAGTGTCAGTACTTTTTCTGGTGACAGAGAACCACCTCCTTTCCCCCCCCATCCTTTAGTAGCCCCCCTGTGAAGGCTTTTCCTGCTCAAACCCACTGTGGTTGCACTTGCTTCTGTGCTGTGAGTAGGGTTTATTTCAAGCTGCAAAAAGTGAGAGCTCCTGTTCTGTAGTGGAAACCTTTCAGAAAAGTTCCTGTCCTTTCACACCTCCATTTTGAGACCTTTAGCTAAGCCACACTGCGGAGACACAGAGTAACATTCACTTCTTTGACCAATCGACCACAAAAGGGGGAACTGTGAGCTAGAGGAGGATGGAAAGAGGAACGTCTTGGCTCTTTCCAGAGTGGCTGTGGATAGCTGGTCACGATAACACATAGCTTTGGAGGGGTATCACTGCTATTTCCTATGAGTGGTGGAGGTTGTCAGAACTCTTCTGTTTGCTCTGTGATTTGATATGGCCAAAGCTGATATCAGCATGGGAGAAGCAAGAGTGAACACACTTCTGCCTACGGATCCAGATCCACTAAGTCTCCTGCTAATCAGGCATTAGTACAGTGGTTTCAAAAAGGACTAAGATTTTATAAAGGGTCATGTTAGAGTTGGTGGTTGGGTTTTTTTTTATTGTTGCTTTTTCTGCTTCATTTTTGAGGGAGGTTGTTTGTTTGTTTTGGGATGGTGTTTTTGTTTGTTTTGCTTGTTTTTGTGATGTGGACTTTCTAGTATAAAGAATAGATTCTGAGAAAGTAACAAGGCAATCAGAGAAGCAAAATTTATAGATAGGAAGAAAAATTTTAATTGTGTTTTCTTGTAAACATGGTGTTGATAGCAGGTCTGTTTGCTTGTTACAATTATACCTCTATCAAAAGCGTCCATTTTTGCAGTCTGTGCCAGCCCTATCACCCAAGTTTAGGTGTCCTGTCCATGTTGTGGTAAGGTGGTTGGAATGGGCAACATCCCTACATACCAATGGTTTTGCACCTGCAAATATTCTTCAGGCCAGCTGTGGATGTCCAGGCCAAACACACAGCAGCACCTGAACTAGCATCATCATCCAGAGCCTCTGAGCAGAAATCTCCTCTCATGCTTTACACTCTGCAGCCTGGACCAAAAAGCCAGGCTTTGCTAGGCCCACAGAGATGCAGCTGGTGTTGGTATGAATAGGTGAGCACCAGGCTGCATGATGCCTGAGGTTGTGACAGTGGTGTAGAAGAGCTGTCAGAGTAAACCTTGGAGATGTCATATGAGTGTTCTGATTTCAGCTGGGATAGAGGTGATTTTCTTCTTAGTAGGTGGTGGTTTTTTGGATTCAGCAGGAGAATAATGTTGATAACACATGGATGTTTCAGTTGTTGCTAAGTAGTGTTTGCCCTACATCGGGACTTCTCGGTTTCTCATGCTCTGCTAGCAAGCAATTGCACAGGAAACTGGGGGTAGCACGACCAGGGATATTCCATACCATGAATTTTCCTGCTTAGTTCATAAACTGTCCAAGAGCTCGGATGGCTGGTCAGGGATGGGCTGGGCATCGATCAGTGATTGGTGAGCAACTGTAGTGTGCATCGACTGTTTCTCTTGGGTTTTATTCCTCTCCATCTCTCCCTTTCATCACAATTATTGTTGTTATTCTTATTGGTAGTATTGTATCTATTTTGTTTCAATCATTAAACTGTTCTTACTTGAACACATGAGGTTTACTTTTTCCACTTCTTCTCTGCCCTGAGGATGGGGCAGGGTGGTGGTGAGTGAGTGGCTGTGTGGTACTGAGTTTGTGGCTGGGGATAAACCACAACAGCAAGTACAATGTTTCCCCTGTTCTTACCTCCAGGCCTTGCCTCAGCTGGTTACTTCCAGTTTTCCAAACTCTGTAAATTCCTTTGCATGGGGAAAGGACAGCATGTGGAAGTCAATTCCCAAAGATTCTTCAGGCAAATTAGCACTGAGTTAAGAACTGTGCTGAAATACATGATTCCTAGGCTGTAATGGCTGGTCTGCAACCCCAGGCACAGTCTGTAGGTCTTGCAGGCAGAGCAAATGTGTGGTTTATTTGTATATACACTCACATCCCTTGTTTCTGTTGGTTTCACTCTTTTATTTTACCTATCCTCTGCAAACCAGGGAAACCCAGGGAAACGCAATGGCAGGTAGAATTGCTTTAATTGAATGCCTGCTAAACCCACTTGCAGCACTAGGGAAGTTGCAACGACATGGAAGCCAAAGCTTCAACGGAGAAGTAACCATGCTGACCTCAGGAGCACTATTGGGACCTCTGTGTTAAGTTTGTATCCAAGCAGCCTGGTGTTGTGCTACACACTGACTGAAATCAGTCCTTGGATGAGATATTCTAACTGTTTGGTACTTGTCGGCCATGAAATGCAAGATAGCAACCTTGCCATTGACGGTGAAGAGAAGTTTTCTGCCCATTAAGAGAGAAGATGCTCCCCCACTTCTGGTCATTGATATGGTATGTACATGTATGCCTCTGCTGTCTACCAGCTGAATTGAGCAGGAGCTAGCTCAGGAAACCTCAGTCCTTCCCAGAGAACCTTCAGCAGGTTGTAGATTCCTCTGAGGTGTTGCTAGAAAGCCTGTTGTTTCTTCAGTTTTCCACCATCCTTCAGGTGGAATGGAAAACTGCCCTGTGGCAAGTTTTCCCCCCTCTTTGTACTTCTCATTTGCTGTGGCCTCCTGGGCTGTGGTTCTGTACAGTTGGCTTATGTTCAGAAAAGTCTGTGTTTCAGAGAAGAGTTTTGTGGGCTGGAGTTCCACAGCCCTGTCTATGGATATTTGTTGATCTCTGCTGTTCTAATGTTATATAAGGCTCATTTTGCACATACTCTTAGCACCACTGGGCACTTCCTCTGTGCTGGGGCAAAAAGCTTAGCGTAAGATGATCAGATGTACAGTCTGTTTTCTTGCTTTAAAATCATATTAAAAAGACAGCTAATAAGTGCCCAGAGTGTTTTTTCCATGACTGCTGCTCAGCTCTGGATAAGTTGAA
>NW_020928001.1:0-594 GCF_003984885.1 Neopelma chrysocephalum | reverse complement strand
TGTGGTGGTTTGGGCTAGGCCTTCCTTGGTGACCAGTTTGTAACCAAGGAAGGGTCCAGATTTACCCAGTATTCCCTACGATTTTTACGTAAGCCAGACTATAAGAAGAGAGGAGGAGAGGCCTTCGCTTTCTTTCCTTCCGGCGGCTTGGAGGTGCAGGTTCCCTGCTGTTGAGTCTGCCGTGTTGGGGAGCGAGGCCTGGCTAGGCCTTGCCGACCTTGGGAGACAGAGGTTGCCGGCGATCGTTCCGGAGCGACTCTCGGTTGTCCCAGGAGAGTAGTGAGATATCTTCTTTGCTAACTCTTTTGTTCTTTAGTTACTAGATCTCGGGCTACTGATTGGGATATATATATATATATATATATTTTATTTTAGTTTTGTTCCTTTTCCCCTTCCCCTTTCCCTTTCCCTTGTGAAATTGTATATAAGTGTAAATATATTTATATATATCAGTTTGGTTGTCCTCTCTCTCGTTTTTGGGTTTTTCTTAGTTTTTTCTCCCTCTTCTCCCTGAGGTTTTTTTTTTGTTGGGGGGGGGGACTTCTGGTGGTAAGGTTTGGAGACTTGGCAGGGAGCCAGCTTCAAACCATATCA
>NW_020928000.1:0-5725 GCF_003984885.1 Neopelma chrysocephalum | reverse complement strand
TGGTAAGGTTTGGAGACTTGGCAGGGAGCCAGCTTCAAACCATATCACCTTATTTGGTGTTTCTGCCCGGTTATCTCTGGTTATCTCCGGTTTGTTTTGGTTTTTGCCACGGTTGTTTGGGAACAGGTCTGGGAAGGGAGCCAGGTTGGTGCAAAAACTGCCCATTGTTTGGGAACACTACCGGGAGAGCTGCCAAGAACCTATTGTTTATATAAATATACCTTTGTTTGGGAACAAAGAGAGAGAAAATATATAAACATGGCCTTTTTATTCATTTTTTTGGTTATTTTGGCCGTTTTTATATATGCTGCTGGGTATCCAGTGAGAACTAACCCTACAGGCATTTACCAATACCTGCCTTTCCTTAATTATGACATCAAGGGCCTAGTGACTGAGGTCCCTGGGATCAAAATTGGCCCCAATCCTTACCTAAATTGTTTGGCTACGGTGCTACTATTCCTAAAAGCCATGGAAGTGGTATTTAACATTGGAAAGGTGGTGTGGTACTGCTTTTCTTGTTGCAGGAAACGTCAAAACTCAAAAGGATTTGCTGGAACTTTGGGAAGGGCCTTGAGAAAACCAGTCCCTGGATGGCAAGGAATCTGGGTCAACTTTGGTAAATTGGTAGGGCGTGTGACACCTCCCATTAGTTGGGATTTCACACCAGAGCAGGTGTTTGATCCTGATGACATGGCACGTCGTCTGGCAGAAGGGTGTTTTTCTTACGAGGACCCAAATATGCAGTTTTCTGCTTTGTACTGGGGCCTGGCGAGTGCCTATCGAGCTGCTGTGGACTATGCTCGGAAGGCTAAGGCTGAGGCGGAAACTCAAACCCTGCCACCTGAGACCAACGCCACCTCTACTACATGCACTGAAAGCGGAACCCAGACTACACCACCTGAGATACCTCTCGCCCCTGTAGTGAAAAGGAAGTCGTGGGTACCAGCACCCAAAACTTTAAGCCTACGACCAGATGGAGATCAAAGCAAGTCAGAAGATACGGGAGAGGGGACTGATACTGATACCAGTGCCAGAACTCCACCTCCACCTCCACGAGCAGCACCATCCCCAAAAATGGAAACTACAGAGTTGCGGTCAATGACCCCATCAGAGCTCCGGGACTTACAAAAAGACTACACTCGTCAGCCTGGTGAGCGAATTCTATCGTGGTTGCTCCGATGCCGAGACCGTGGGGCTAGAGGTCACATATTGTCAAGTGCTGAAGCAGAACAACTAGCTTCCATCTCCGGAGATCGTGAACTTGATCGCTTAATTGCAGAGGAGAAACCTGACCTCAGTCTTTGGGCGCGACTTGTCTTAAGTGTGAGACAAAGGTTTCCATTTAAAGACTATTTACAATGCCCCATGAGGAGGTGGACCAAGATAGAAGACGCCATCCAGTACCTAAGAGAATTGGCATTGTTGGAACTTATGTATGATGACCCTCAATACGATCCCGTCACTGATGACCCGGAGGTTGCCGCTTGCACAATGCCCATGTGGAAAAAGATAATCCAGGGTGCTCCTGCATCATATGTCCATACCTTGGCAGGAGTAATGCTTCCAAACATGCCAGAAACGCCTGTGAGCATGCTGTGTACGGTTCTGCGACATCTAAAAGAAATAATAGAATCTAGGAATGAGTTTTCTAGAGACTATTCTGATTCTGGTTTCAGACGAACACCAGAGAGAGAGGAGCCTTACGGGTACTCTGAATATGAAGATGACTATGGAGACCACAGGGATAGACGCTACAGAGACAGATCAGCAGACCGGTCTCGACCACGATCTCGATCTTGGTCCAGGTCCCGCTCACGATCTCCTTCCGTCACACGCAGAAGGAGCGAAAACCCTAAGCGTAAATCTAAGCGCAGCGAGCTGTGGTCCTATCTGCGTGCCCATGGAGAAAACATGAGGAAGTGGGATGGTGAATCTACTTCCAGACTTGAGGCCAGAGTGAGAGAACTAAAACGCAAGGAAGCCGATAAGAAAGTTGTCTACGTAGTAGATGCGGACTTCTTTGAAAAAGAACTGAGATCTCCCAGACGCAGGAGGTCTGGAGTCCGTTTCCAGGACGACAGGAAAGCCTCTGACAAACCAAAGCAAAAATCTGACGGTGAATGCTCCAACCAGAACCAATAGAGGGGCCCTGCCTTCTGCCAGGAGAAGGAAAGGGACAAGGAAGATAACAGAGTTTATTGGACTGTGTGGGTTCGATGGCCTGGCACATCGGATCCTCAGAGATACCAGGCGTTAATAGATACCGGCGCACAGTGCACGTTAATGCCCTCAGGACATGTGAGCACAGAGACTGTTTCAATTTCTGGGGTGACAGGAGGGTCTCAAGAGCTGTCGGTGGTAGAGGTCGAAATAAGCCTGACAGGAGACCAATGGGAAAAACATTCCATTGTGACAGGGCCAGAAGCCCCTTGCATTCTTGGCATGGATTACCTCAGGAGAGGATACTTCAAAGACCCGAAGGGGTACCGATGGGCTTTTGGTATAGCCGCGGTGACTGAAGAGGAATCCAAACGATTATCTGCCCTGCCCGGCCTCTCAGAAGATCCTTCTGTTGTGGGACTACTGCGAGTCGAGGACCAGCGAGTGCCAACAGCCACTAAGACAGTGCATAGGCGACAGTACCGGACGAATCGAGACGCTGTGATCCCCATCCATAAGATGATACGCAAGCTGGAAAGCCAAGGGGTGGTTAGTAGAACACACTCACCCTTCAATAGCCCCATTTGGCCTGTACGCAAGTCCGATGGCGAATGGAGACTGACGGTGGACTATCGTGGCTTGAATGAAGTCACACCACCATTGAGTGCTGCTGTACCAGACATGTTGGAGCTCCAATACGAGCTGGAGTCCAAGACAGCAAAGTGGTATGCCACCATCGACATCGCCAATGCATTTTTTTCCATTCCCTTAGCAGCGGAGTGCAGGCCGCAGTTTGCTTTCACGTGGAGAGGTGTGCAGTACACGTGGAACCGACTGCCCCAGGGGTGGAAGCACAGTCCGACAATCTGCCATGGACTGATTCAGGCCACACTGGAGAAGGGCAAGGCCCCAGAACATATCCAGTACATTGATGACATCATTGTATGGGGGGACACAGCGGAAGAAGTTTTCGAGAAAGGAGAGGAAATCATCCAGATTCTCCTTGATGCCGGTTTCGCCATTAAGAAGAATAAGGTCAAGGGACCTGCCAGAGAGATCCAATTCCTAGGGGTGAAATGGCAAGATGGACGACGTCAGATACCAACAGATGTCATTAATAAGATTGTAGCCATGGCTCCACCCACCAACAAGAAGGAGACACAAGCTTTCCTGGGGGCCATAGGCTTCTGGAGAATGCACATCCCTGGGTATAGCCAGATTGTGAGCCCTCTTCACTTTGTGACCCGTAAAAAGAATACCTTTCAATGGGGTCCTGAACAGCAACAGGCATTTAAACAGATCAAACAAGAGATTGCACATGCCGTGGCTCTTGGACCAGTTCGGACGGGACCAGACGTGAAGAACGTACTTTACACTACAGCTGGAGATAAAGGTCCCTCCTGGAGCCTCTGGCAAAAGGTGCCTGGTGAGATGCGAGGGCGACCACTTGGCTTCTGGAGCCGAAGCTACAGGGGTTCTGAAGCCAACTACACTCCTGTGGAAAAGGAAATTCTGGCGGCCTATGAAGGCATACAAGCAGCCTCAGAAGTGATTGGCACTGAAACACAGCTCCTCCTAGCACCTCGACTACCAGTCCTGAATTGGATGTTCAAAGGGAAGGTGCCCCCTACACATCATGCCACCGATGCTACATGGAGCAAGTGGATAGCCTTGATTACGCAGCGTGTACGATTGGGAAGCTCAAATCGCCCTGGAATTCTGGAGGTTATCACAAATTGGCCTGAAGGTGGGAACTTCAGTCTGGCAGAAGAAGAAGAAGAGCCAGTGAACCGAGCTGAAGAAGCTCCGCCATTTGATCAGCTGCCAGATGAAGAAAGGCGTTATGCCCTTTTCACTGATGGTTCTTGCCGTATTGTAGGAAAGAACCGGAAGTGGAAAGCAGCCGTTTGGAGTCCCACCCGACGAGTGGCAGAAGCTGCTGAGGGTCAAGGCGAGTCGAGTCAATTTGCAGAGCTCAAAGCCGTCCAATTGGCCCTGGACATTGCCGAACGAGAAGGATGGCCAAGGCTCTACCTCTACACTGACTCGTGGATGATAGCCAATGCCCTATGGGGATGGTTAGACCGATGGAAAAAGATGAACTGGAGGCGTGGAGGAAAACCCATCTGGGCTGCTGACTTGTGGCAGGACATCGCTGCCAGAGCGAAGAATCTGAATGTGAGAGTCCACCATGTAGATGCCCATGTGTCCAAGAAGCGAGCTAATGAAGAACACGATAACAACAGAGAAGCGGACCGAGCTGCACAGATAGGAGTGTCACAAGTAGACCTAGACTGGCAGCAGAAGGGAGAGCTGTTTCTGGCTCGATGGGCCCATGATGCTTCCGGTCATCAGGGCCGAGATGCCACCCACAGATGGGCACGAGACCGAGGGGTGGATTTAACCATGGATATAATTTCTGAAGTTATCCATGATTGTGAGACTTGTGCCGCTATTAAGCAGGCAAAAAGACTGAAGCCCCTGTGGTATGGTGGACGATGGGATAAGTATAAGTATGGAGAGGCATGGCAGGTTGATTATATCAAACTGCCACAGACTCGCCAAGGTAAGTGCTATGTACTTACCATGGTGGAAGCAACAACGGGATGGCTAGAAACTTTTTCAGTGCCCCACGCAACGGCACGGAATACCATTTTGGGCCTTGAAAAGCAAGTCCTGTGGAGACACGGGACCCCAGAACGTATTGAGTCGGACAACGGGACTCATTTCAGAAATGAATTAGTCACCACTTGGGCGAGGGAACATGGTATCGAATGGGTGTACCACATTCCCTATCATGCACCAGCTGCTGGGAAGGTTGAAAGATATAACGGACTGTTGAAGACAACTCTACAGTCACTAGGTGAGGGAACTTATAAAAACTGGGACAAGAACTTAGCCAAGGCTACCTGGCTAGTTAACACCAGGGGTTCTGTCAATCGAGCTGGCCCCGCACAAGCAGAATCCCTTCACATTGTTGATGGAGATAAAGTTCCAGCAATCCATTTGAGGGGAATGCTAGGGAGAGCTGTTTGGGTTACCCCTGCCTCAGGCCAAGACAAACCCATTCGTGGGATTGTCTTTGCCCAAGGGCCAGGACATACGTGGTGGATAATGAGGAAGGATGGAGTCATCCGATGTGTGCCTCAAGGAAATTTAGCCTTGGGGAAAAACTAATTGTATGTCCTGAGTTGTGTTTTTACAGGAAACCAGTCACCAGATGAGAGAGAGAGAGAGAGAGAGAGACCTGAACTAAGCTGTTGCTGGTATCCAGTGATGAGACAGCCCAGAACAATGAAACAGCCATAAATCAGAACTGTAGTTGTGACTGAGGAGACCAAAGATCTGGACTGAATTGAACTGACATCGGTATTGGTTTTCCAACGACGAGACAACTGCGCCGAAAGACCAACAAGAACTATATATATATATGTATATATGTATATATGCGCGCGGGATGTAGGCGAACGTGAGATACAGGTGTTACGTAAAAATAGTATGGAATAAGGGGTGGAGAATGTGGTGGTTTGGGCTAGGCCTTCCTTGGTGACCAGTTTGTAACCAA
>NW_020927999.1:0-484 GCF_003984885.1 Neopelma chrysocephalum | reverse complement strand
TAACAGTAACAACAAAAAAACCTGTAAATCTTCCACCCTTATATTTCGGTTTAAATGCCGTTTTACCCTATTCCCCCCCTTTTGGCATTATTATTTTATATATACATTCCTATATTGAAAATTTGGCAGTGCTTGTGTGTATATGCAAGAAATTGGAAAGATCAAGGATGGAGTACATCTCTTAACCGTTTGTCTCGATGATCTTAGAGGTGTTTTCCAACCTAAATGATTCTATGATTCTTTGGTAGCAGCAAGGATGAAAGGGGGGAATAGGGTAAAACGGCATTTAAACCGAAATATAAGGGTGGAAGATTTACAGGTTTTTTTGTTGTTACTGTTAAACTTTTGAATGTACATTTTATGGATCCTTTCTCCACTGACATCTTACCTCCTACTCTGCAAAGTCTAACAGTAACAACAAAAAAACCTGTAAATCTTCCACCCTTATATTTCGGTTTAAATGCCGTTTTACCCTATTCCCCCC
>NW_020927998.1:0-384 GCF_003984885.1 Neopelma chrysocephalum | reverse complement strand
TGAGGATGAAGCCGAGGATGAAGCTGAGGATGAAGCCGAGGATGAAGTCGAGGATGAAGTCGAGGATGAAGCTGAGGATGAAGCCGAGGATGAAGCTGAGGATGAAGCTGAGGATGAAGCTGAGGATGAAGTCGAGGATGAAGCTGAGGATGAAGCCGAGGATGAAGCTGAGGACGAAGCTGAGGATGAAGCTGAGGACAAGGCCGAGGATGAAGCTGAGGACGAAGCCGAGGACGAGGACAAGGGTGAAGCCGAGGCCGAGGGCAGACACGTATGGCGCATGCAGGGCTCACGTGTTGAACTCCATGGAACAGCAAACGGCCCGTCCAAGTCACGGGAGGATCTCCCGTGGCCAGGGCACTGAGAGCGACATGCCCTGAAGGA
>NW_020927997.1:0-308 GCF_003984885.1 Neopelma chrysocephalum | reverse complement strand
GCACTGGAAGGGAGAGGGTCAGCTGTCAGGATGAGCAGGGTTTGGGAAAGAGGAGGGGTTTAGGGAAGGGGAAAAGTTTCGGGGAAGGTCTGGGTGAGGAAGAGACAGAGACAATGGAGTGATTAATTTTCAGCAGGCCCTTCCCCTAAACTTTTCCCCTTCCCTAAACCCCTCCTCTTTCCCAAACCCTGCTCATCCTGACAGCTGACCCTCTCCCTTCCAGTGCTGACCCTCACTGTGGCAGACAAAGCTACCAAGGAGGCACTGGAAGGGAGAGGGTCAGCTGTCAGGATGAGCAGGGTTTGGGA
>NW_020927996.1:0-1494 GCF_003984885.1 Neopelma chrysocephalum | reverse complement strand
TACAGTGAGAAGAAGCCTCATGCTAAGTTTTTTTGCCTTTGCCAAAATGATGTCTCGGTTATTTTGTCAGTTTACTTTTAGCAAGAGTTCAATTCTAGCAAAAATTTAATTTTAGCCAGATAGCTGCCAATTCTCCTCCAGAACTCCCCATCAGCTTCACAGTAAGTAACTGCTGGGTCAGTCAAGAGCTTTAGTTGCTCTAGACTGCACAACAGAAAAATTCATCACCAGTTTGAACAAACTGTTTTTGGAAGAGAAGCTGCTTATCATGACTCGTTGTGCGACCGCACAGCAGCACTGAGAGTATACAATAGTGAAATCCACTGTTAAATAAAGCAAATTAGAACCCATTAAAACACATAATTTTACAAGGAAAATCCTATCACTGTCTTTCTTAATTGGAGGTTTCTTTCTTAACTGGAGCGTTATTATTCAAGAAGGACAGAAATGCATGAACACAGAAATGCATGCACATGGAAAACATTTGGAAGCACGGCTTGTTTGCACAGACTGCTCTGTGGGTGGATCTGACAGGACACTGAAAATTGAACCTGGGTAAAGGTGAAGTCTTGGGGAGACTGTGGAACATGTGAGTGGATACGTTTGTGTGTGTTCAAGAAGTCAAACTTCCCTCAGGCATTTGAAAAATCTGTTTTTGGGGTGGAGTGCCTCTACTGTGGTCTGGACCTAAATGGTCTTGCCTGTCCATGCCTCAATGATATATCACTGGGGTTATTTCAGTTGCAGACAGCGTGTATTTAGTCTTCTATTCACTCTTCCTCATGGAGAGATAAGTAATGAGATCACAGGGAATATTCTAATAATTGCAGAGAAGGACTGAATGTTTTAGCCAAACAGTATTGCTTCAGGATATGTTAGCTGAGGTGCATGCACTTTCCTCCTGTGGATAAAATTTAGCTAGTGGTTCTGAGGTGCTGTGGCTTTGTTCTGGCCCACTGCTGAATAAATTGTACCTTTAGAGTTGGAAAATAGCATACCCTTTCTTCTAAATATTAGTGATTCCATAGGACAGATATAAATACCTTATGTGAAGTACAAAAATCTTTAAATAAATGAATAAATTTTTCAGCCTCATAAGGAGAGGAAATCATTACTTTGTGCGTTACTTTTCCTTTGTTGTTGTTTTTCCTGATTTGTGGTTAATTGGAGGTGTAACTCTTTTACCTGTTTCGACAGGTAGACCTGAACTTCCCTCCTCAAATGGTGAAAGATGAGAAATGGGAATGTGCTTTTGCTCTTGTGTATGGAGAACAAATAGAGGTGACAAAAAATACATGCACTGTGTGACTACCACTCTGACATGACCAAGCAGTAATCCCTGAAATAAAACTTGGACCTATAACATATAACATCTTGTAGACCAACATTGGAAACTATCAAAAACATAAGAAGATTGCTTATAATGATGGGACAATTGTTCTCTTTTTACAGTGAGAAGAAGCCTCATGCTAAGTTTTTTTGCCTTTGCCAAAA
>NW_020927995.1:0-331 GCF_003984885.1 Neopelma chrysocephalum | reverse complement strand
CCTCGCCGGTCCACTCTTGACCTCGACGCCGTTGTTCCTCTTCTTCTCCTTGGTTCTTGCCTCGCCGGTCTACTCTTGAACTCGAAGCCGCTGCTCGTCTTCTTCTTCTTTGCTCTTGCCTCGAAGTTCCACTCCTGTCTCTTCTTTCATCTCCGACAGCTTCTGCCAAGACAGGAGGACACAGCTGAGCCTGAGAAACAACAGCTCCTCCCCAAGAAGGAAACCCGGTCCCTACACCCCCAGAGGGAGATCTCCAAGCCACTACCCACCCACCCACAGGCCCCCCCACCTCCACAAACCCCTCCAAACTTCACTTGGTCTCACCACAGTG
>NW_020927994.1:0-308 GCF_003984885.1 Neopelma chrysocephalum | reverse complement strand
CCTTGCTCCTCTTCTTCTTGGCTCTTGCCTCGCCGGTCCACTCTTGAACTCGACGCCACAGCTCTTCTTCTTCACTCTTGCCTCGAAGTTCCACTCCTGTCTCTTCTTTCTTCTCCGACGGCTTCTGCCAAAACAAGAGGACACAGCTGAGCCTGAGAAACACCAGCTCCTCCCCAAGAGGGAAACCCGGTCCGTACACCCCCAGAGGGAGATCTCCAAGCCACTACCCACCCACCCACCCACCCACAGGCCCTCCCACCACCACAAACCCCTCCAAACTTCACTTGGTCTCACCACAGTGACGCAGT
>NW_020927993.1:0-509 GCF_003984885.1 Neopelma chrysocephalum | reverse complement strand
TCACCCTCCTTACAGGGTTGCCCCTCTCTCCGGGCAGCCAAAGGAGCTCCATGGCCAAAGGCCAGAGACAGCAAAGCAAAGACCCAGCCCTGCTTACAGGGAGGTCGCCCAGCGCAAAGCAGCCGGGGCAGCCTGAAGGTGCCCGTCGGACTCTTACGGATCCCGGCCCCGAGGGTGCCAGGGAGGTGCCTTTGCCCAGAGGGTCTCTGTCGTGCTCCCTCTTGACCTCGACGCTGCTGCTCCTCTTCTTCTTGGCTCTTGCCTCGCCGGTCCACTCTTGACCTCGATGCCCTTGCTCCTCTTCTTCTTGGCTCTTGCCTCGCCGGTCCACTCCTGTCTCTTCTTTCTTCTCCGACGGCTTCTGCCAAGACAGGAAGACACAGCTGAGCCTGGGAAACACCAGCTCCTCCCCAAGAGGGAAACCTGGTCCCTACACCCCCAGCGGGAGATCTCCAAGCCACTACCCACCCACAGGCCCTCCCACCTCCACAAACCCCTCCAAACTTCAC
>NW_020927992.1:0-381 GCF_003984885.1 Neopelma chrysocephalum | reverse complement strand
GAAAAGCCCTGCCCTGCTTACAGGGTGGGCTGGGGGTCAGGAAAAGCTCTGTCCTCCATACAGGGTGGGCTGGGAGTCAGGAAAAGCCCTGCCCTGCTTACAGGGTGGGCTGGGAGTCAGGAAAAGCCCTGCCCTGCTTACAGGGTGGGCTGGGGGTCGGGAGAGCTCCGTTTCCCCCTCGGGTGTGGAGATGGGGGCTCTCACCCTTTTTACAGGGTTGCCCCTCTCTCCAGGCAGCCAAAGGAGCGCCATGGCCAAACGCCAGCGACAGCAAAGACCCAGCCCTGCTTACAGGGAGGTCGCCCAGCGCAAAGCAGCCGGGGCAGCCTGAAGGTGCCCGTCGGACTCTTACGGATCCCTGCCCCGAGGGTGCCAGGGAGG
>NW_020927991.1:0-982 GCF_003984885.1 Neopelma chrysocephalum | reverse complement strand
GAAAAGCCCTGCCCTGCTTACAGGGTGGGCTGGGGGTCAGGAAAAGCCCTGCCCTGCTTACAGGGTGGGCTGGGGGTCAGGAAAAGCCCTGCCCTGGTTACAGGGTGGGCTGGGGTCAGGAAAAGCCCTGTCCTCCATACAGGGTGGGCTGGGGGTCAGGAAAAGCTCTGTCCTCCATACAGGGTGGGCTGGGAGTCAGGAAAAGCCCTGCCCTGCTTACAGGGTGGGCTGGGGGTCGGGAGAGCTCCGTTTCCCCCTCGGGTGTGGAGATGGGGGCTCTCACCCTTTTTACAGGGTTGCCCCTCTCTCCGGGCAGCCAAAGGAGCGCCATGGCCAAAGGCCAGCGACAGCAAAGACCCAGCCCTGCTTACAGGGAGGTCGCCCAGCGCAAAGCAGCCGGGGCAGCCTGAAGGTGCCCGTCGGACTCTTACGGATCCCTGCCCCGAGGGTGCCAGGGAGGTGCCTTTGCCCAGAGGGTCTCTGTCGTGCTCCCTCTTGACCTCGACGCCGCTGCTCTTCTTCGTCTTCTTGGCTCTTGCCTCGCCGGTCCACTCTTGACCTCGACGCCCTTGCTCCTCTTCTTCTTCTTCTTGGTTCTTGCCTCGCCGGTCCACTCTTGACCTCGACGCTGTTGTTCCTCTTCTTCTTCTGCTTGGCTCTTGCCTCGCAGGTCCACTCTTGACCTCGACGCTGTTGTTCCTCTTCTTCTTCTCCTTGGTTCTTGCCTCGCCGGTCCACTCTTGAACTCGAAGCCGCTGCTCGTCTTCTTCTTCTTCTTCACTCTTGCCTCGAAGTTCCACTCCTGTCTCTTCTTTCTTCTCCGACGGCTTCTGCCAAGACAGGAAGACACAGCTGAGCCTGAGAAACACCAGCTCCTCCCCAAGAAGGAAACCCGGTCCCTACACCCCCAGAGGGACATCTCCAAGTCACCACCCACCCACCCACAGGCCCTCCCACCTCCACAAACCCCTCCAAACTTCAC
>NW_020927990.1:0-457 GCF_003984885.1 Neopelma chrysocephalum | reverse complement strand
AGAAAAAACTGTACCAAAAAATGGCTCCCGCCTTGTAAACTGCAGGGGAGGAAAGGTGCTGGAACAAGGGGTGAAGTTAAGGTGGAGCATTCAAATCATGACCATATAAGGAGAAATGTAAATACGCGTGATAACGCACCAAAAATTGAGCAATGAAAACACAGGACTCACATACATAAGGAGTACATACAAAACCATACAACAGACAGTAAACTAGATATGGAATGTACAATTTTCAACCCCCAACAGGTCCAGGGGGGTGCCTTTGACCCAGAGGGTCTCTGGTGTACTCCCTCTTAAGCTCGACGCTGCTGCTGTTGTTCTTCTTCTTGACTCTTGCCTCGCTGGTCCACTCTTGAACTCGATGCTGCTGATCATCTTCTTCGCTCTAACCTTGAACTTCCACTCCTGCTGCTGGGAGCCGGGCCCTCTGGGCAAAGGCAGCTGGGCATGCAAA
>NW_020927989.1:0-456 GCF_003984885.1 Neopelma chrysocephalum | reverse complement strand
AAAAAATGGCTCCCGCCTTGTAAACTGCAGGGTAGGAAAGGTGCTGGAACAAGGGGTGAAGTTAAGGTGGAGCATTCAAATAATGACCATATAAGGAGAAACGTAAATACGCATGATAACGCATCAAAAATTGAGCAATGAAAACACAGGACTCACATACATAAGGAGTACACACAAAACCATACAACAGACAGTAAACTAGATATGGAATGGACGATTTTCAACCCCCAACAGGTCCAGGGGGGTGCCTTTGACCCAGAGGGCCTCTGGCATGCTCCATCTAAAGCTCGATGATGCTGTTCTTGTACTTCTTCTTGGCTCTTGCCTCGCTGGTCCACTCTTGAACTCGATGCTGCTGCTCATCTTCTTCGCTCTAGCCTCGAAGTTCCACTCCGGCTGCTGGGAGCCAGGCCCTCTGGGCAAAGGCAGCTGGGCATGCAAAGCAGTGGCCAAAGA
>NW_020927988.1:0-606 GCF_003984885.1 Neopelma chrysocephalum | reverse complement strand
CTCAGCCCTGCCCCGGGCTCTGCAGAGGCCAGAGGGGCCTCAGCACACTCAGAGCCTTCCCAGCTGGCCCAGGGACCAAGGCCGTGACACACCCCACCTACAGGGGGTCACTGGCCAGGGGCCACAAGCAGGCACAAAGGTGCCAGGGGGAAAAGCCCTGCTCTGCTTACAGGGTGGGCTGGGGGTCAGGAAAAGCTCTGTCCTCCATACAGGGTGGGCTGGGGGTCAAGAAAAGCCCTGCCCTGGTTACAGGGTGGGCTGGGGGTCAGGAAAAGCCCTGCCCTGGTTACAGGGTGGGCTGGGGTCAGGAAAAGCCCTGCCCTGCTTACAGGGTGGGCTGGGGTCAGGAAAAGCCCTGCCCTGGTTACAGGGTGGGCTGGGGGTCAGGAAAAGCCCTGCCCTGCTTACAGGGTGGGCTGGGGGTCGGGAGAGCTCCGTTTCCCCCCTCGGGTGTGGAGGTGGGGGCTCTCACCCTCCTTACAGGGTTGCCCCTCTCTCCGGGCAGCCAAAGGAGCGCCATGGCCAAAGGCCAGCGACAGCAAAGCAAAGACCCAGCCCTGCTTACAGGGAGGTCGCCCAGCGCAAAGCAGCCGGGGCAGCCTGAAG
>NW_020927987.1:0-967 GCF_003984885.1 Neopelma chrysocephalum | reverse complement strand
GGCCCTCTGGGCAAAGGCAGCTGGGCATGCAAAGCAGTGGCCAAAGAGGCTGCACCCCTGCTTACAGGGGGCTCCGGCCACTGCCTGAAACGCAAAGTGCCCGGGACTCCAGGGCACTGGCCCCGACTTACAGGGCAGCCCTGGGCCCAAAGGCCTGCGGAGGCTCCTTCTCTCCGCTTCGGGGGCACCTGACCCGCTCCCCGCTAACGGGGCGGTCGCCCCGCACAGGCTGCCAGCTGAGGGAGCACAAAGGCTCCCAGACCCGGACCCTGCTTACAGGCGGGACAACACCCAGGGAGCCATGGAGCTCGGCCTTCCCCCGAGGACAGGGAGGGCACACGCCCAGCCCCACGCCTGTGAAAGGGTGGGGACCCCACGGGACACCCGCCTGCTTACAGAGGGTCCCTCCAACCGCCCGCCGGGCACGGGGGACGCACAAAGCCCCACTTACAGGGCCGCCCCCGAGGCCCGGCACTCCCAACAGCGGCCTAAGGCCGGGGGGAACAGGGCCCCAGCCCCGAGGACAGGGGGGACCACGCTGGCACATCACCAGCAGGGCAGGACAGGCAGCCCCGCAGCGCAGGCACACGCCCAGGCCCTGGCTACAGGCGGGTCACGGTGCCTGCACCACCACTAACGGGCTTCGCTCCGTCCGGGGAAGAAGGGGCAAGGCCAGGCCCTGTCTCTGCCCATGGGATCAGAGGGCACCCCCTGGTTGCTGCACAGAGCCCCTCTTTCCCTCCTGGGAAGTATAAGCTACACTATCCTCATTTTACCTACGGGGGACAAAGCACAAGCTCACTTGCTCACTCACACCGACAAAGACACAAGGGGGGAAGACACAAAGGGGGAACGTCCCAGAAGAGGGAGCAAGCTCTGTGCAGCCAACACGTGGGGAGCCATCCCTCCCACTGGGCAGGAGAGCAGAGCCTCAGCCCTGCCCCGGGCTCTGCAGAGGCCAGAGGGG
>NW_020927986.1:0-809 GCF_003984885.1 Neopelma chrysocephalum | reverse complement strand
CCATGCCTGGCTCTCTGATGCAAAAACTTGTACTTCCACAGTAGCAAACCCGAATTCTGATAATAACTCAAGGATTAACCATTAATATTTGCAAACGAATGATCTGAGATCTTTATTACTTAGCTTCTGGTGGCTGAAAAGCTTGGTAAAGCACCAACACCCACAGCCTGCTCTGCCTTACAAGCATAAATCCAGTGAAGTAAAAAACAGCAGAGGAGTTTCAGCTTTGTGGGAAAGCTACTTCCTTGAAAGTGTTTGGTAGGTGCTGGCAGTAAAAGATTCCCAAGAAATGACACACCAGCCCACACCAGACTGCAAACATAGATGGAACTGCCTACTGGCTATAAATTTTTTCCCAATACAGACCTCAAAGATATAGACAAATAGAAAAGCTGCATTTTTTATCTGCATTCTCACCCAGGCGTGGACCTTGGTTAGAGGAGGGCTATTGGTCCTGGAGCTGGGCTGTGGGAAGGCAAAGCATCCCCTTGAGAACGTGAGCTCCTTGTGTTTCTCGCCTTTCTGTGCACAATTTGCTGTCCTGAAAGCTTGTGCCTGGAAGATCCAGCTCTCCCCATTGTTACCTGGGAGAACAGTGGTGTGTGCTATCTCTGGCCATCTGCCATTTCTCCACCGGGCTCAGGAACTGTTCTGATCTCGAGATATTTCTGCGCTTCTTCCTGCGCCCCTCACAGGGCAAAATGACTGATCTTTGTTCGAACAAATCTCTGAAACCTCCAGGGGAAAGAAAGAGTAACAGGTCTCAGAAGAGGATTGTTACTCCTCTGTCCTGTAGAGAATGAACAAAT
>NW_020927985.1:0-999 GCF_003984885.1 Neopelma chrysocephalum | reverse complement strand
GATACTATTTTTGTTGTAGTAATTACCTGTAGGCTCTGAGACATCTCCACTTATGCTGGAGCCAAGCAGATTGTATTGAAGAAAAGCCATTTCCACCCCAAACAAAAGCCCAACCTTTCTTTAATTTAATGCTACTGTGGTAGTTTTATAGGTGAGGTTGTGGGGTTTAGCCTGTGTAGTATCCCAAATGCCCATGTCTGGCTCTCTGATGCAAAAACTTGTACTTCCACAGTAGCAAAACCGAATTCTGATAATAACTCAAGGATTAACCATTAATATTTGCAAACAAATGATCTGAGATCTTTATTACTTAGCTTCTGGTGGCTGAAAAGTTTGGTAAAGCACCAACACCCACAGCCTGCTCTACCTTACAAGCATAAATCCAGTGAAGTAAAAAACAGAGAGGAGTTTCAGCTTTGTGGGAAAGCTACTTCCTTGAAAGTGTTTGGTAGGTGCTGGCAGTAAAAGATTCCCAAGAAATGACACACCAGCCCACACCAGACTGCAAACATAGATGGAACTGCCTACTGGCTATAAATTTTTTCCCAATACAGACCTCAAAGATATAGAAAAATAGAAAAGCTGCATTTTTTATCTGCATTCTCACCCAGGCGTGGACCTTGGTTAGAGGAGGGCTGTTGGTCCTGGAGCTGGGCTGTGGGAAGGCAAAGCATCCCCTTGAGAACGTGAGCTCCTTGTGTTTCTCGCCTTTCTGTGCACAATTTGCTGTCCTGAAAGCTTGTGCCTGGAAGATCCAGCTCTCCCCATTGTTACCTGGGAGAACAGTGGTGTGTGCTATCTCTGGCCATCTGCCATTTCTCCACCGGGCTCAGGAACTGTTCTGATCTCGAGATATTTCTGCGCTTCTTCCTGCGCCCCTCACAGGGCAAAATGACGGATCTTTGTTCGAACAAATCTCTGAAACCTCCAGGGGAAAGAAAGAGTAACAGGACTCAGAAGAGGATTGTTACTCCTCTGTCCTGTAGAGAATGAACAAAT
>NW_020927984.1:0-382 GCF_003984885.1 Neopelma chrysocephalum | reverse complement strand
CCTTTCTCTTTCCCTGTTTCTACTCCTCGTCCTCGCTCTCCATTCCTAATTCAAATCTCCTAGCCACCCCCTCTGGATTTTTCCTAAAACTTCCTCTCTCCAGCTGTTCAAATCACTTGATGTAAATGGTTCTTTTATTCGTCCCTGTTCTCCTGCAATGGGCATTGTCCGTCGAAGGGGAGCTATTGTATAACTTTCTTCAACCCTATCTTTTGCTTCCTCTTCCTCCTGGGCTCTAGCTTTTCGTGCTACAGACCTGGTATAGTGTGGGTGGCTAGTCCCTTCTCCGGGGTCTTCCTCCTGGGCTTCGGTGTCTACTCTATTCTTTCTCTTTTCCTTTCTCTTTCCCTGTTTCTACTCCTCGTCCTCGCTCTCCATTCCT
>NW_020927983.1:0-2029 GCF_003984885.1 Neopelma chrysocephalum | reverse complement strand
CCTTTCTCTTTCCCTGTTTCTACTCCTCGTCCTCGCTCTCCATTCCTGCCCAGTCGTCCTCCGCCAGCCTCCTGGCATGGTTCACGTAGTCCAGCAACCTCTCTTTCTGGATGCAGAGGAGGTGCTGCCGGTGCTCGACCTGCCCGGGGTCGCGCTTCTCGTCTTCCTCTGCTCCTCGTGTATCTCTTTTGTCATCTATTTGAATTACTATGTTTAATCTTTGTGGACTGTTTTCCCTTTCCACTTAAGTTACTGTGTCACTATCTTCTTCGCTGCACCTTAACTTGGGGAAGTTACCCTCTCTTCTATTGCCCCCTGATCTCGGTGGACTACTTTCGTCCTCATAATCTTCAACTCTTGGTGAGCTACTTTCTGCTTCACAGATGCCTGATCTTCGTGCGCTATCTTCATTTCTTGGTGTACTGCTATCTCTATTTTTGCTGTCTTTTAAGTGGGCTGATCTCTTCCCTGTGACCCTCCAGTCTTGGCAGACTACCTCCTTCCCTATCGATCTCTGACCTAGGTGGACTGTTTTCCTCTCTATAGCTTCCTGATCCCTGAGGACTACTCAATCCCTGTGGGCTACCTTCTCCTCTGTGGTTCTCTGATTTTGATGGGTTACTTTCCTCCCAACTGCTTTCTGATTTCTGAGGGCTATACCCGGCCTTGAATCTCCCTAGTTCTAGCGAAATATCTCCTAATAGGCTGGTGTCCCTTTCACCCTCTCTCAACTTTAGCGGCGGCACCCCGTATCCTGGCGCATATGGTTGATACTCCCACAAGCTTACCTCACTTTCCTTTCCACTGTCCCTTCTTTTTAGCTTAAGACACTGTTGTCCGATACTACAGGCATCACAACAGCGCTCCTTTGGTCTGAGATTTTTCTTATCCTTTTCCAAAGCCAGAACCAAAGGATCCTGAGGTGTGACATTTACACCACATTCTCTCTGCCATTCAGGTTTGTTCCTTAGGGTAAAGAACATATCGCAATACATCACTTCATCCCACTTGCCTAGTTGACAGAGGAACAACATGAGCTGTGAAATAGTGTTGTAGTTTGTTGTCCCTTCAGGTGGCCATTTCTCGTCATCATCTAGTTTATACAAAGGCCACCATTGCGTGCAGTACTTTAAGAGTGTCTTTTTGCTTATGTTTCCCCCTGGGGTTCCTCCTAGATCTTTCCAATGCTTCAATATACATCCTAAGGGGGTTTTCATGTTTATGTCTTTACTTTGCTGGCTTCCCATTATTACGGAAGTTTATATGTATTTGTTTGAAATCAAGGTTGAGTCTTTTATGACTTCTGACTTTATGTAGCAATTTACTTTTGCCTTAATATGTTGTTAGTGCTTGACCGATAGAGACCAGATGTTGGGAGCAATCGGTAAGGTTTATGGAATGCGGGGTGTTTACCAGGCAAACCTATAGGGTGTCTTACCAGATTTTCTTACTCTTCGGGCATCAGTAATATACCAGCTAACAAGAGAAGTCAGAGTAAGAACACTTTTAAAACAAGGCACAGAAGTAAAAAAGGTGAATACAGCATTACAGGGTAAAGACAATTTTGCACTGCAGCGTCGGGACTTTAACCCGATCACGGAACCCCTTTAGGGTCCTCCTGGCAGGACTTTAACCTGCTTCCTTCAATACCTGGGACTTTAACCCAGTTGGGATTAATGCCAAGGCGTCCCCCAGCTTCCCTTCGGGCGGTAACATCTTACCCTCGCTAATAAAGCACTTTTCTTTCTAACCTAAAATACAAAAGAATAAATACCTCTTAATTTTGGAGCCGGAGGTTCTTGTCCACTGGCGCGCATGGAACCAAGGGGTCCGGGAGACTCTGTCGACAAAAATTCAGTCGGGGGCCCTGAGAGCGTCCCAGCCCCTTGGGTCTTAGGCTCGGGAGACCCCCGTCCTCCTGCCTGGCTGGCCAAAATGATGCCAATTTTATGCCTCAAAAGGCACAGATGGAGAAACTGCTTAGAGACAAAGTTTGTAGCCTTTAAGCAGGATGTGTATTTTATTTACA
>NW_020927982.1:0-641 GCF_003984885.1 Neopelma chrysocephalum | reverse complement strand
AGAGACAAAGTTTGTAGCCTTTAAGCAGGATGTGTATTTTATTTACAGCCGGGGAGCAGCCAGATCTCTCTGGACAAACTACTCCACTCGAGTAACTTACAATTGAGCTTTTTATACAATTTTTGCCAAGCCATTGCATCACACATTATGAATATTTATTATAATGCAACATCTACTTTTAATATTCATAACAGACGGAGTTGAGGTGGAGTTAGAGGCGTGGTCTTCAATTTGGGGAGAATTTCAGGGCTCGTTCCTGTTCTTCAGCTTCATGAACTCAGTGTCCTTTCATCATCATCTTCATAAACTTTTGAACCTTCCCTAATTTGGATAGTTTCCTTGTGCATTTGGCAGGGATCTCCAGTGTTTGGCAAGAGTACTTGATTTCTTGGCTCATCCCTTTTCTTATCTCCCTTTGTTTCTCTTCTATATGTCCTTTTTTGTGTATGCTAGCATTTTTAGTTCTTTCTGTTCATACTTATGTTCCTTCATGTCAGAGCGTCCTGTATTCTGGTGAATTTATTACCTCCGCTGTTTCTTAATACTAAGTTCTCTATGCTTTTGCTTAAAGCCTGCATTTTGAGTTTAACTCTCTAATTCTTGTATTGCTATACTATATTCGCTTTCCAGGTTTTACCTGG
>NW_020927981.1:0-8137 GCF_003984885.1 Neopelma chrysocephalum | reverse complement strand
TAATTCTTGTATTGCTATACTATATTCGCTTTCCAGGTTTTACCTGGCTTCATTTCCCCCTTTTTCTTTAAAACTTACGAATTCTTTTGTCAAGTTCTAATCCTAGAGGGCATTGATACGCTTGTACCATTGCCCAGATTATTTGGGTTCTCTTGATCATAGACTTTAATTTACACCACAGGCATATATTCAGGAGGGTTAACAGGAGCATGACTATGGTTATGATTAATATTGGGTGTATCAGGTAGTGAAAAACTTTTGCTGCTGTTGGGGAATATCCTGTGAAGATATCCCACCAGTGATGTTGACCTACTTGTGCAACTTGTGTTAGGATATTCTTTATATCTTCTGAGTTATGTTCTACCTGCCAAAGCATATGTTGAGCTGTTTGGTTCACCTTTTGGACTAACTTTTCCACTTCAGGATGCACGAGCATTGCCTTGAGAAGCTTAGTATCCATACCTATCTGTAGCTTTGGTATCTCATGATATAAAGTATATTCAGCTTCGATCAACTGCTGGGTAGTTATGGGAGCGGTGTAATTAAAGTCACAGCCTATAACTTTAGTGAATTTACATATACAAAAGTTAGTATCGTTAGTCATTTCATGGCAATTATCTATAGTAACATCACTGCAAGCGGTTCTAATACAAACGCATCCATTCCCTATATAAAATACTTGTGATTGGGCTCTATTGTGTGGAAGCATTTCGAAGGTACATACACTGTCTTCAGCATCTAAGCATAAATCTTCAGCTTCTATAATGGCATTTTCACAAATATAACCTAATTGTCCTTTAGGGATACATGCTTCTGTACTAACTGATTGCCACTTGTTCTTAATACTGTCATAGTTCGCCCAAACGTTATGGTCTACAGGTTTGACAATGACGTTCTGATGTATAGCTCCTAATGTTAGAATAGGAAATATAGCCCTTTCTTCTGCAGCGCTGATAGTGAGGACATAGGTCTCAATGTGTTCGTTCTGTGGATCATAAGTAAAGTTTACTAGTTGCCACCAAGCTTGGTGGTCTTTCTCAAATCGTGTAGTAGAGCTGTCCCTTAGTATTGTCTCTCTTATTTCTTGAGGTAGTACGCCCGACATTCCTTCTCTCAATATTCCTGCTGCCACTGATTGTACCCATTGTTGTGTCTGAACGCACTGGATAGCAAGTGCAATTTCTTTGCTAATATCTCCAGTATAGTCAGCAATTTTAACAAAATCTTCAGCAGTGTGGTTGGCTACTAAGGCCATCAAACTACCAGTGATTGTGTTTCTGCTAGTGTGAGCATAGACGAACTTAAAGGCACTTTAAGCTTTCCCAAATTAGAAGTGATGGTACTTATTTACTAATACTTCTTGATCTCTTGTGTTTAGTATGCCAAACCCTGTGCCAACCCATCCACTTATACCTCTTTGTGTTCGTTTGTGGTATGACCTAGTTGCTAACCAAGCGTTCCAGCCTTTGAGGCTTTGCTGTATAAACGGTTGACAATCTTTCTGTAAATGCGTAATGTCTGTCTGTTTATTTGCACTTTCTTCAGAGAATATGTGGGATCTAACAGTAGCTTTAGTTCGTTCGATTGTCTTATTTCTTGAGGTCCTATAAAGGTTAAATTATGTATTTTTCTACATTCTAGAGGTGGAGTGGTTTAATGAGACAGGTCTACAATTAAGTCTGTTGCGAGTTTAATGACTCGCTTAAAGGCTCTACCAGTAATAATGCCTTGTTCGCCAATAGGTTCAAGAATCTTGGCTTCTCTGTTACATGAAAACCACATTAATTGGTCTAGCTTGAATATAATTTCACACTGTGCTCTGCCTCCTTCAATACTATCCCACTGACATGAGACTGGTCCTTTCCTTTGAATCCAGACAATGGGCTCTTCATCTGCTACCTGGCTGTAAGTAATTAAGTTCTGTTTAGAGACCTCTTGCCCAGATTCAATTGTCAATATTAGTCTGTTTTTCCCACTAGGGCATTGACTTCTCGACACCCTACTTGAATTTGGTCTCCTTTTTGTGCTACGAAAAAGGTTCTGCTATCCCATTCATCTATCGTATAAGGTTGATTGTTATGTAAAACATAAATCTCAAAGTCTGGGTTTTCCTCAGAGTGTGGTAGTGTGGGTGCACTAGACCACGGCCCTTCTGGAGTAGGGTCTTGGGATAAAACAATACTTATCAAGAGTCCAATGGTCAATGTTGAAAGGGTTCGAGAGGGAGCTGGATTCATGATGTTGGGTCTTCTTGCTTATCTTCTGGAGCTTTCTTGACTCGAGAATAGTGAATCCATGTAGGTCATTTCTTGATCCGTACTGCGGTGAAGGTGGTCAGCAGCACTTGGAAAGGTCCCTCCCACTTTTCTTGTAGGGGTTTTCCTAAAAGATTCTTAACATACACCCAATCACCGGGGTTAAACAGATGTAGCTTACAATTAGGTTGTTTGGGCTGGTGTTCTATTACTACTGTGGCATTTTTATCAAAATGTTTTCCTACAGTGATTACATAATCATATATATACTGATTACCTATTTGGTCTATAGCATCGCTATTTACAATTTGCATAGCATAAGGTCTGCCATACAGAATTTCAAATGGGCTCAACTTCTCTTTTGATCGAGGTTTGACCCTCAATCTAATCAGAGCAATAGGCAAAGCTTGATACCATTGTAAATTAGTTTCTTGACATATTTTAGCAATTTGTTGTTTGATAAGATGATTCATCTTTTCTACTTGCCCACTGGCTTGTGGCCTGTAGGGCGTATGCAATTGCCATTTAATCTGCAATGCTTTGCTTACTGCTCTCACAACCTTTGCACAAAAATGTGAACCTCTGTCTGAAGAGATACTTCTTGGTACCCCAAACCGTGGTATGATTTCATTTAACAAGACTTCAGTTACCTCTCTCTCTTTGTTTGTCCTGCAGGGGAATGCTTCAGGCCACCCAGAAAATATGTCAGTCAGCACCAATAAATATTGATACCCCCCCTTTTCTTGGGAGTTCAGAGAAATCAATTTGCCATACTTCACCTGGGAATTTGCCTCGATTTATTGCTCCTTGGTGTATTTTGGTCCCTGTATTTGGGTTGTTCTTCAGGCATCATTTGCATTGGGATGTAACTTGCTTTATGGTAGTGAATAATTTTGGTCCTGCTATTCTAGTTTGCAAATACTGATAAAGTGGATCTAAACTCCAATGGACCTTTTCATGTTCCGTTTTTACAAATTGCCACATTAATTTCCCTGGTATTATTAGTTGTCCTGTTTCTAATTGACCCCATCCATTGTCTAACAATTTGCCTTTGTTCCTTTGAATCCACCTATGATCTGATTCCTGATAGTCAGGTTGAAAGTTAGTATCTAGCTCCCCTGGTACTAAAGCTGTTATAGTCACTTCTTCGGTCCTTGCAGCAGCTAATTTAGTTTCTGCATCAGCTTTCCTATTTCCTATTTCCGGAACAGTGTTACCTTTCAGGTGTCCCTTGCAATGCATTATGGCCACTTGTGCCGGGAGTTGGACTGCTTCTAACAATCGTAGAATTTCTTCTGCATGTTTGACAGTTTTCCCTTGGGCAGTTAGCAGTCCTCTTTCTTTCCAAATTGCTCCATGAGCATGTACAACGGAGAAGGTATACTTAGAGTCTGTCCAAATATTAATTCATATGCCCTCTGCCAATTCCAGAGCTCGGGTAAGAGCTATCAGTTCTGCCTTCTGGGATGAGGTCCCTGCAGGTAAAGGATTTGATTCGATTACCTCCTCCGTTGTAGTCACCGCATAGCCTGCCATCCTTACTCCTTGCTTCACGAAGCTGCTGCCATTGGAGAACCAGTCGTCTTCATCTTCAAATGGCTCTTCTTTGAGGTCCGGGCAGCTAGAGTAGACCGCTTCGATAGTTTCCAGGTAGTCATGTTCGATTGGTTCTGCTGACATTCTTCCTTCTAGAAATGAGGCTGGATTCACAATGTTAGTGACTTGAATGGTTATGTCGTCTGACTCAGCTAGGATTGCTTGGTACTTTAAGAATCTGGAAGGTGACAACCAATGGCCACCCTTCTGCTCTAGTACTGCGGATACAGTGTGGGACACTAACACAGTCATTTTCTGGCCCAATGTGAGTTTTCTGGCCTCTTCTATGTTTATGATTACTGCAGCCACTGCTTTCAGACAACTGGGCCATCCTTTGCTTACTTCATCCAGCTGTTTGGAAAAATAAGCCACGGCTCTTTTGTGTGGTCCCAACTGTTGTGCCAAGACTCCTAAAGCCATCCCTTGCCGTTCATGAGAGAACAGCCAAAATGGTTTTGTTACATCAGGCAGGCCCAAAGCCGGGGCTCTCATGAGTTCTTGTTTCAGTCTCCTAAAATCTCCCTCTGCTTCGGGAGTCCAGACTAGGATATTCTTAGTTTCTTTTAGCAAATCATACAGTGGTTTGGTGAGTATCCCATATTGATAGATCCATAAACGGCACCAACCTGTCATTCCCAGGAAGGCTCGTAGGTCTCTCACCGTTTCTGGTCTAGGCATTTGGTAGATGGCTTCTTTTCCTGCTGTTCCTAGGGATCGTTGTCCTCTGGAAATTTCATATCCCAGGTATACTACTTTTTCTTGCACCAGCTGCGCTTTCTGTTGAGAGACTCGATATCTGCTTAAACCCAGGAAATTCAACAGAGAAATAGTCCATCTAACACACTCCTCTTCTGTTTCAGTTGCTATTAGTAGATCATCTACGTATTGTAGAAGAGTGCCATCTCCCTGTGGCCTTTCCCATTGTTCTAATTCTTTGACTAACTGGTTCCCGAAAATTGTTGGACTATTTTTATAGCCCTGAGGTAACACTGTCCAGGTTAATTGAGTCTTTCTCCCTTTGCTCACAGATTCCCATTCGAAGGCAAAAATCTTTTGGCTTTCTGGGGCTAAGGGAAGGCAGAAGAATGCATCTTTTAGATCTAACACTGTGAACCAAATTAAATTGTCTTTTAATTTAGTTAGGAGTGTATAAGGGTTGGCTACCACTGGATGTAGTGTCTTTGTTATTGCATTCACAGCTCTTAAATCTTGAACTAACCTATAAGTCCCATTTGGTTTCTTAACTGGCAAGATTGGTGTGTTATAGTCTGATTCACATTCTATTAATAACCCTAATTCTAGAAATTTTCTAATTATTCATTCGATTCCTTTTTTATCTTCTAACCTCAATGGGTATTGTTTTCTCACCACTGGTCTTTCTCCAGGTATAAGTTCAATAGTGATAGGTGTTGCCTGTTTTGATTTCCCAGGTACATCAGTAGCCCATACTAATGGGTATGCCTCGCTCATAATTCGCTCGATGTTATGACTTTCAGGTTTTGGTTCTATGCAACTGATCGTCAAACTTAAAGCCGCGATCAGTTGTTCTTCATTTACCTGGTGTCATGGTTTGAGCAGCCTCAAAATCCAATTCTTGATTCCTAGCCCCCCTCCCACATCTCAACCCCATGTGAGATGGGTTTTCCAGACAAAAACACAAGACTTAATATGGGGGGAAAGGAATATATTACAGGACTGTACAAATAAATACTTATACTATAATACATTACATATAATCTTAACTCTATTTCTATCTCTACCATGACAATAATATTTACAGTGGGCCAAATCTCTTCTCCCTCCAAATAAAAGTCCAGGAGAGAAGAAGAAGAAAAGACCCCTTCCAGTCTCTCAGCAACAGGTCTCTCTCTAGGCAGCAGGCTCTCTTCTTCTCTTCCATCAGCAGAAGCAGTTGCTGGCTCTCTGCCAGCACACACGAGGGAGGCCTCCAAGCCTCTCTCGGCCCCTTGTCTCCAAACAAGGGGTCTTTCCGTGGGCTGCGGTACCCCAGACAAGGTTGCTACACCACGGTCATATCACGAAGCACAGGGGTCTTCGTGACGGTCTGGTATCCTCAGGGGAGTCAAGCCCCTTCACAGAGCTTCTGTACTCTGACTCAAGATGGCTGCCAGCTTCTCTGAAGCCTGGCAGCAGTGGGGGGGGGGGGCAAGGTCACCCCACACACACACATTCCTTTGGCCGTCCTGACTTAGCCCTCAGGAGGCCATGAGCTTCTTAGCTCCTCTCAGCAGTGCATACTGCACTCCAAGACTCTTCAGGTGAGTCCAATCATCCTCCTCTCTCTCAGAGGAGTCTCCAGTGAGTTTGGGGGGTTTGGTTATTCAGTTCTTACCCCCCGAAACTCTGTCCCTGCTGCTGGCTCGGTTCTCTTCCTGCTGCTGCTTTTCCTTCTCCTCAGACAACTCTGTGTCTGCCATGCAGCATACCGGCTTCTGCTGCTTCTTCTTATCTGCTGGCTCTTTGCCACTGCTCTCGGACGCTGCTGTCCCTGCTGCTCCGTCTGCCCACTCGCAGTGGAGAAAACTCCTCCAACTTCTCAGCCACAGGCACTTAGTTCAGTTCAACACCATTCCAAGTCCCCATAGCCCCCCAGCTGGGGCTGGGGGGGGCAGAGCCCCCAGGGCTCTCGCCCTGGCTCCTCGTGGCCTCACCACAACATGGCCACCTCTTCTTCACAACAAGTACCACTGCTTCCTTTCCGGTCTCCAGAGATATGTTTATATTTTGCAGGAGCACTGATTGGGTCAAACCCCAAGGGTCACCACCCCCTGGGGGTTACCACTTTTAGCTTTAGGGGGAAAACCTGGTTCAAACCACTACACCTGGAATTCAAGTTTGTCTTTGTTGAATTTTATTACGGCTCCTAAATTTTCTAATAAATCCCTACCTAGAAGAGGCTTTGGAGAATTTGGTAAGTACAGGAACTGATGGATCCCCATTTGTTTTCCAATTTTGTATTTAATGGGTTTTAGGAAATAAGTTTTTTCTGGTTGACCTGTTGCTCCCACAACTTGTACAAACTCATCACTCTTTGGCACTAGTCCCTGATTTAAAACTGAAAATGTTGCTCCTGTGTCAATCAAAAAGTCTAATTCCTTTTCACCTTCCCCTAGCTCCATTTTAACCAGTGGGTCTGCTAGGGAACGACTCACCGGTCCCCCTCAGTCACCACTCTGGTGTGCAATGGCAGTGTTTGCGAATCTTTTAGTTGAGGGCAGTCCCACTTCCAATGGCCTATCTGCAAGCAATTGGAACATTGATTCGGTCCTATTCTAGCTGGCTGGGGCTGGAATTCCCCTCTCCCTCTTACAAGGTAGCCCCGACCTCTACCCCTGGCATTTGCTTCTGGGAACTTTGTGTTCTGGGTTACCACTGCTACTGCTACAACTCGAGCAAGTCTTTTATCTTCCCTCCTCTTCCTTTTCTCTGTTATTGTATACCTCCCAGGCCTCATTCATTAATGTTTCTAAATCTCTGTTTGCTGGGTGCTTAAGTTTTTGCAATTTCTGTCTAATGTCTGGATTACACTGTCCCATCACTAACCCTAGTAGTTGTTGCCTCCCTTCTTCCGATGCCGGGTCTAGGGGTGTGTATTGTCTCATGGTCGCCCTAAGTCTATCCAAAAATTCTGAAGGGATTTCGTCCTTTCCCTGTCTGACGTCATATAAAGCTGCCCAATTGATGGCCTTAGGTATTGCATTTCGCAGGCCTAATGCTGTTAGCTTTCTGTATTGCACTAGCCGCCCATATTGAACCGGATTGTTCGGATCCCAATCTGGATTTCTGCTTGGAAATATTACATCTAGCTCTTCAGGTAATAAGGCAGTATGGTCTTTTCCTGTTCTTAATACAAGTTCCCTCTCTGTTTCTGTTAATTCTGATAACATTACATCTATATCTTCCCAATCAATGTCCTGGTTCTTTGCCAATAATTCAAATCTCCTAGCCACCCCCTCTGGATTTTTCCTAAAACTTCCTCTCTCCAGCTGTTCAAATCACTTGATGTAAATGGTTCTTTTATTCGTCCCTGTTCTCCTGCAATGGGCATTGTCCGTCGAAGGGGAGCTATTGTATAACTTTCTTCAACCCTATCTTTTGCTTCCTCTTCCTCCTGGGCTCTAGCTTTTCGTGCTACAGACCTGGTATAGTGTGGGTGGCTAGTCCCTTCTCCGGGGTCTTCCTCCTGGGCTTCGGTGTCTACTCTATTCTTTCTCTTTTCCTTTCTCTTTCCCTGTTTCTACTCCTCGTCCTCGCTCTCCATTCCT
>NW_020927980.1:0-3001 GCF_003984885.1 Neopelma chrysocephalum | reverse complement strand
TTTCTTCCCCCACCGGACCAGGCCTCAAGACAAGATACCCTGCGACAATGGTGCAGCCCGTGTGAGGAACCAGAAAAAGACTGTCGAGTATTGTCCGTGTCGTTTGGGGTATCACGACCGGAGGTAATTAGGCTGCGGGGCGAGGCGCAGCGAGGTCCTGGTACTCAGGAGCTGTTAGCAGCGGGCGTGCTGCAGGATCCGGATCCGATTCTTTCCTACACCTGAACGCAAGTGTTTCTGCCACACTTGGAAGGCACGAGTTGCCTGGAGAGCCCGGGTGCATCTCTGGCACTTGGTAGGGCACAGGTGAGCTCCTGAGAATTTTTTCTAGTCACTATGGGGGCAGACCATGAGTGCAAACGAAAGGCGTGTTTTTATCGCCTGAAAAACTTTGTTTCGGCATCTTGGTGTTAGACGCGATCAAGCTAAGTTTCGTCGCTTGTTACTGTTGTGTCTTCGGAATGGGAGAGAGGCTGCTTTACTTGGGAGGACATTAGAGTGCTAAAGAAGAGGGGCCGGGCGGAGCCGAAGGGAGCCGAAGCAGGATCGGAGGTCGCGGAGCGGGGCCGGGGGCAGCCGAGCAGCCCCAGCAGGATGGACGCGGTGCCAACGATTCGGCAGTACTTGTCCAAGATAATCAAGGACAGCTACGGCATGAATGTGCTACTGATGGACCGAGAAACGATCTTATGAACGCTGTGACTGATTTCCACCTTAAGAAGCTTCTTGCTTCTCGTCCGAGCTGTGCTACGGGATTGCGCAGCCCGCTTGCTGCTGTGTTCCCGGCGCCGGGCTGTGCAGCCGTGCCGGGTCCGCCCGCTCCAAGTGTTTGTAAAGTGGCACTGGGTCCAGACTCGGCGCTGCCGAGTCCGTCTGTGCCCGCGCGGGCAGCGGCAACCGCGGCGCGGCTCCGGCAGCACCGGCCGTGGCCCTGGGTGCCGGCGGACTGATACCAGCTGCGGTCCCAGGGGCCGGCTCCGGGCGGAGCGGCCCCGGCCCCGACCCCGGGCGGAGCGGCCCCGGCCCCGACCCCGACCCCGGCCACGGCGCGGGGGGCGACGGTGCCGGCGACATCGGCAGCAGCTCCGTGCGCGGCTGCGGTGCCGTGCGTGGCCCCGGCCGGCGTACTGCCGCGGGCTGCAGAGCCGGGGGCCGGCGGGATCGCTGCGGCAGCCCCGGCTCCGAGCGGCGCGCCCACGCACGCACCGGCGGCAACTCCGTGTGCAGAGACAACTCCGTGCCCGGCGCCGCAGCGCTGTGCCCTGTGCGGCGCTGGATACGGGTGGCGCGGCCGCGGCCCTGAGGGCCAGCGCAGAGGACGGCGGGGGGGTCTGTTTCCCCCGCGCGGCTGACAGCCATGGTCCCGAGCGGTATGAAGGGGGGGGATCCCTCCCCCTTCTTCAGGCAGCGTGCTTGCAGCAGCGCTGACCCCGGGGGGGGCGGTGGGCTGGCAGCGGCGGCCGCAGAGTTAGGCGGTGCAGTGGAGGTACTTGTCTGTCTTCTCCCCTGTTTTACACCACCACCTTCTCCCCCTCCCCCCCTCCCCAGAACGTGTCCATCTGCAGCTGTTCCTCTCCTCCTATGTATCATTCTTTTTCTGCAAACCACATAGCTAAAGTTGCGACATGAGGAGAGCAAAGGCAATTTAACTCCTCTTCTTGATTTTTCTCCGAATGAACCCAACCTCTATTCCCCCTCCTCCCCCTCCCTCCCTCCCTCTCCACGGGAGACGCAGGGGGGGCAAAGAGCGGGAAAAGGTGACGAAGGGAAGACAAAAGGGGGTAGTCCTGCCCCCTGCAGAAGTCGCCTAGAGATCCTGGTTCTTTTTGGAAAGGTGTACGTACCCTGAGTGGAAACTGGAATTTTTGTGATGAAATAAGGGTGTCCTTGTTCTATGAAATGGTTTGAAACTTCCCAGGATGGTATCCTGGCCTTTCCTTTTGTACTTGTCTTTTGCATGGAAAGTTGTACAAGATTTCTAATTTAATGTTACCAAATGTGGCGTACATTCCCCTCACGAGTAATGAGACTGATAAGAAGTACACAGCTAATAAATACTTAAAATGTGTGTGTGAGTGACGGATGACTGAGGTGGCCACCTATGTATGCTGGGAAAAAGACTGTGTGAGAGAGAGAAACTGTGTGGAAATGCAGACTTACAAATACTTTTGGTAAGTGTCAAGATTTAAAAAAAAAAAAAAAAAAAAAAAAAAGTGTGTAACATGATTCTGTTGAATCATAGTGAGTACTTATTCTGGATGGTATATGAACTCTTCAAATTCCCACTATAAGTAATTCCACTCTTATGGAACCTGGTGAGGTTTCGGTTATGTTCATCAAGAGGATTCTCCTCAATTTGTGGAACTTCGAGTTGTAACTCTTGCTTTTCAGTTATTTCCTAATCAGCCTTTAAATGTTATTACTAATTTTACATATGTTGTTAATTTGTAATAGCAACTTAGAACTCCTTTGTAGAAATTAGAATCTGGCCAGGAATCCTTGCACACCCAATAGGAGGGGCCTTGTACTTCTGGAAGATTGGTGATTGTGGTGCTGATGCTGCCTTGTTTAGTGTCGTTCCTGCAAAAGGGCCCTGCAGGATATGATACGGGCAGTCTTTGCTCCACAACTACAGAAAAGGGGGATTTGTGGGGGGAAGCCCCACAATTAAAGTTTGAGGTAGTGCAAAAGTGAGGCCATGTTCCATGGGAGCAGTGGAGCTGGTTAGATGGTTTCCATGGACACGGCCTTGGGTTGCAGGGAGTACAAGGTTGAGACGGTTTGATAATGTGCAGGTGCTGGATTCCTGGATGTTGTTGTAGGAATATGTTTGTGTTGTGTGTGAAGTTAGTTAGCTCAATAAAGGCTGCCTGCTGCACTGAGCAGGCAGACATCTCGTCTCACTATCCTTGTGTGTCTTGTGTGTCTTGTGCGTCTTGTGTGTCTTGTGCGTCTTTCTTCCCCCACCGGACCAGGCCTCAAGACAAGATACCCTGCGACA
>NW_020927979.1:0-5415 GCF_003984885.1 Neopelma chrysocephalum | reverse complement strand
TGTCATGCCCTCTTTCTAATAACCATGTTTCTACAATATTTTCCACAATTCCCCCGTTTTCTTTTGATAATGTTAAAAACATATTATTCATTGTTTTTGCCAATATGTTCTATATACATTTGAATATGCAAGGAACAATTGATAAAATAGTTAGTAGTATCAGCAAAATTGTATTTAAAGGTGTTTGTGTATTTGTTCATCCAAAGGTGTTTGTGCATTTGTTCATCCAAAGGTGTTTGTGTATTTGTGTTCATATATTCACACTCATGCATGCATACACTTTCATTCATTCTCATTCACATGGTGGCCACCACCATACACACTGTCACACATACATACTTTTGAGTTCCATGTCACTGCGTTCTACGAACCAAGAAATTATAATAATTCTCTAGTACCTTATAATGATAATAATTTTCTAATACCTTATAATGTTAGAGTTTCTTAACTAAACAGATAAACTAACCAGATAGATAAGTTTTCTTTTGTCAATGCCTAGTGAGTAATCCAAAGGTCACACAACACATTATACTTGATTTCTTACCCTCTATAATTATATGCTTTTTAATTTTTTAAAATTATGTGCCTTAAAAATACTAAGAAATTGTGCTCAATAAACTTCTGGTGATATCACAGTCACCTGCAGGAATAACATCAACCTTGTTCCGAAGAACCAGCTTCTTTCCAAGGTCTCATCCATCATGTAGATAGCTAGAGAACACCTGTGTGCAAAAAACTTAACACATGAAAACACTTTTGCAAGTCCAAAAACACTTTTGCAAGTCAACTAAGGGGCTGACACCTTTCTCTCTCCCCATTTCTGCTTTTGCAAAAGTGTTTTTAAAATTCTTAACTCACTAATTTCTTTACTAAATACATTTGTGATAATAGTAAAATTCTATAGGAGTTCTATTTTGTAATAGAGTATGTATATACTATCTATAACTTCTAACAATTTTGATAAAATTCTAGGTTAACATGTCTAAAAATTTCACTTTCATGTTCTCATCTAGGTCAGGATGGGTATTAATTGTATAATGCAATTGATCAATAAATTTTCAAATGGTTCTGTTGATCTTTGTCATACTGTAGTAAAAAACGGAGCTGTCTTATCATCACGTAGTGCTTGTATTACTCTTCTGATCACAGCTTACAGTTGTGCTATAAAAGTTGTTGTAGCTGAAAAGTAGAGATTGTTAATAAGCATAAAGTAAAATATATAGGTGAAAAGAAAAGAATTCCTACAGATTATTTAGGCTTTCAGTCAAATGGGATTTGTAAAAGAAAAACAATATATCAATATTTACTTTGAGATGCATGATAAAGCTCCAAGATTTTAACTAACTTTAACAGTAAAACAATAGGTTTTGTCAAAGTTGAGGAATCATCTATCAAAAGAATGAAACCACAATTCAAGATGTGATACATAGTATGAAGGCTAAGATGACATAACTATTTTTATATTCCCTCTCGGGTAGAATAAGGCATGTTTTTTGAAATGTTCATTTTACTCTCACAATTGCTAGAAGGGGAGAGGACTCTACATAGTATTTCATAATTTGCATCTTGATTGAACTGAAGGAATATTATGAAATCATTTGCTCAACAGTGTTAACACTGAAAAAGAATTTCTGAATATTAAAAGAAGCTTCACAGTAGTGGTCACTAAAAGAAAATAAAACAGTTATTAGAATTCATACAGTACATTGTAAATAATTCTGTTAAAGAGGTTCATGCTCCCTCACACTGAGTATAATGTAACCTTTAGAGATTTATGCTGGATGTCTGCAGTGTGACATGCACTTCAACCTGTAAGAATTGTTTTAGCTGTGGAAAATTAGCAAATTACAACATTACTTGTCTTTATAGTTTTTTCAAAACTTTCTAAATCGTGGAGAAGTTAAACCAATGTCTGAGTTGCATGAGTAATGTGTGGTTGGTAGCAACGCATGATTTTTGTTTATAGTTGGTACCTAGAAAAATGAATAGATAAGTCACTATTACAGTCTGCTAATACAGCTTGAAATTCAGTGTCTTCTGAGAGAAGTCAGTCCAAGTTGTCTCTGATGTCCGGGATGTAGTTAACTCTCAGTCTTTGTTCATCTGCTTCTTTTAGTTGTTCTTCACCTTTAATAAGAAAAAACTTTACAAATTTGTTATTAATAGTTCAGTCAGTTTTGAGTGGGTGTCGTGGGTAATTTTACAGTTTTTCTTTGAAGCTGAAGGCCTAATGATGATTCTTTGCAGTGTAATTCTCTCTGTCGGAGAAAAGTTCCATGGTTTGGTTCTTTAAACTTTTCCTGGAGCATCCTTCAATCCTGCTTCTCAAATAACATTGGTTAGAATAATCACATTTAGTTTTAACTCATCTTTTTAGGTCTCTAACTTTTGTATTTTCTTTTACTTGTTTTTATCATTTTGAGCAGCATTTTATGTTGTACTGTAGAACAATTCTCTTTTATCATAAGGTAAAACACATTGAATCACTATAACTTCAATAAAAGCAAGTAACAATTTTCATTAGGAAGAAACAATTGACTGTTTAAAATCTCAGCCTGTGGAAATCTTTCAGAGGATGGGATTACTAATATTAATAAGGATTTTAGTTGCATAATTGGATTAAATATAGTTTTGCATCTTTTGCTTTTTCATTATCAAGTCACACATGGCCTGGGATTTGAGAGCAGATCCCTGTCTCTCCGAATGTGAAAAATTGAAACTGGAGAACCGTCATGTCTTTTCTTTAAAATTGAAGTAATCTCACCCAGCTTCTGAAACTATATAATCAGCTAGGATTTATAAGCAGCCAATTCTGAATTTTTCTGATATTTGTATATTTTTCTGGGATATGCATGAAAATTTTAAACATCTTATTTAAACACAGTAGGTGCAACAGTTTAACTTACATCAATGTATGTAGGAAGTCAACATTCACAAAGTAGCTTTCAACTTTAGCAATTTATATAAAGTCACAGGGAAATTCATTCAGATTGCTTTAAACTAGGGCTTTGTTCTTAAGAGATGCACACTTGGCAAAGCAGCAACAGTTCTGGTTTAAATTTGTCACTTTGATAATAGGGACAAAAACCTCTGCTGCTTAGCACAGAAACTAGGACAGATGCAGTTTAAATTTGAAATGCTGTCTGTTGTTAAGCAATTTCTTGTATTATATTTTTAGATTTTATGTCTATTATTACAAAGGTGGAAACTTCTAGTTAGAAACAATTTATTTATTTAAGATATTTTGAGTTAGGTGTTCCACCAAATAAGTCTACCTTAAAGTTTCCTTAACAATTTCAAAAAAAACCTATCTGTAAAACACAGAAGTTACAAAAAATGTTTACAGAGCTGTTTGAGCAGGGGGGGAAGAGGGAAGACAGAGCAGCTGTAGTAGCTCTGTTGGAAAAAATCACTCCCCCACATGCCTTCGAATTTTCTTATCACAGGAATCAATAGTTACTTTAGAAACTCTATTTCTCCGTTACCTTTATATATTTTTAAAATAGTTTTGGTTATTTTAATGAACAACTTCAGAAAACAGTTAGTAAGACTATGTTATGAAATTGTAAAAACAATTTCTCTCTCCAATCAGAAGGTTACAAAGTTATAATTTTAAAAGGTCTTCATTCCTACTGTTTCTCTCCCTGACAAGAGAAGGCTTTTAACCCTTTCTTTTCCTTCTCTCTTGGCAAAAAACTTTGTTTCTTCATATACACACATAGTAACAATAATATTGTGAGCTCAGAAAAACACATTTGACAAACATAACAATTAACACCAAAACCAACAAAAACATGCTCCCCATGGCAGGGATCATCGTCTTTAGGTTTCTACGATACTAAACTTAATCTGGTGGAAAAAACCTTTTTCTGTAGCAGTGGCAATGGAGAGGGGGGGGCTCCTTTCTTCTTTTCTTTTTCTGGGAGTGAATTGTTAGATTTTTCTGCATTTTCTGGCTTGGAGGTCTTATAGGGAGATAGGGTAATATTTGTAGGATATTTACCACTCGGTTTAATGTCAGTTTTGCTGTTAGTTAAGTCTTTGTTCTGCAAATGGCTTGGACTGCTGCCAGCTATATCTCTGTCTGAACTTTTCAAGGATTACAACTGAGCTCCTTTCCTTGGAATTTGGAGCACTCCGTGCTGAATCACTTTCGCGAATGGGGTAGCGGCGGGCACAGTCGGGCAGGCAGGGCAGGGTGGTGCCAACAGCGCACGGAGGCAGCGCATGGCGGCGGGGGAGGGGGGGCCGTGGCAACGGCGGGCGGAAACGGCGCGGCTTCTGGCTAAGGCAGCTCGGGGCGACTCCCGGATCGACGCGAGGACAGGAAAGGTGGGAGGACCGGCTCCATGCGGCAGTACAGCGGGGCTGGGCACGGCTCCAGGTGGCAACAGGGCAGCAGCTTTAGAAGCGGCGGCGGGAAAAACGGTAGCGGGGGGGGGTGGTGGAGAGCTCGCCGCGGGGGGAGGCACAGCTGGCAGTGGCTTCCCTGGCATCCTGCATAGAGCTAGAACTGTTGAAGGACAAACTGCTGCTGGGGCCGCTGGCTGACGATCGGGCAGAAGCCTGGACTTTGAAATTCACTGCCGGCACGATTGTTGAGATAATGAATAAAAGCTGAAAAACTGACTCGCTCTCTTTGCTTTCAGTTTCGCTGCTCAGTCCTTATAAATTTCTCTGTTTCAATTAGCAGCCACCCCCACCTCAAAGGCAGCTTGAGCTGTGAGGATTAATAACCCTTTAAGGGCTTTTTCGTCATAATTAGAATCTCTCTCAGAGAGAATTCAACTATATACTGCTTCCCTTATCCATACCTTTATCAGTGCGCGCTGTTGCAGCCTTCCAGGGTTCGGCAGCACGTACGGTAGAGCTCGTCCTATACGACGCTTCAAGGGTCCGAAGTTGCTCTTTTTGCCAACTTTTTGACCGGGTCCGAAGTCGCTCTTCTTGCCAACTTTTTGACCAGCTCCAGGTCCAAGTCACTCTTTATGCTGACTTTTTTGACCAGCCCCGCTGCTTAAGGCTCCGACACCATGACATCCCAACCGTGGATTCCCCCTTTTAGCCGTTTATCACGTCGTTTATCACGTCGCGGGGTCACCAGTTGTTGTGGACGACGGGAAAAGTATCACACGATCCCAGTATTGATCATGACTAATCCAACTTTATTGCTGTAAACTTCGTGCTTATAAAGGTTAATAATTAGCCTCATACATATTCCAAGCATAGGCTCATCATTGGCTTCTAATTACCTAAGGCATATTTATGCAAATGCTGCTTCTTTCTCATGGCTATAGTTACATATTTGTTACTTAGCTACTTTCACTACTTTTCCCATCCTGTTGTTTTATTCTTTCTATCACATATGCAGTTTCTTAGACAATACAGCTTCACATCAGACAATGCAGCTTCACA
>NW_020927978.1:0-6732 GCF_003984885.1 Neopelma chrysocephalum | reverse complement strand
CACAGACACCACACACACAGACCTTGGAGTTTCAAGTTACCCTTGTACGCACCCCCTGCATGGTAAATTGCAAACCGAGAGCTCAGCTCCATTCCCTGGACAGTAAATCAAGGTTTTAGATAAAACAATACAAGGTCATCTAGACATTTCCCAGACCTTTCTGATTTTCTTCTTTCTTGTTCTCACGTTGGCTTGCTACATCTCCCCTCTTTCTGTATTTAGCACGATGAAGGAAGACAGCTATCGCTCGGTGCTCAATGATTCCAGTTCAATGGGAAATTCAATGTAGTCACTGCAAAACTTAGCAAAAATTGCTACAATTCACTCCACAACTTATTTCTAGTTTACAAGGCATGTCATCTATCGTCTAACCACATGATAGCAGATTCTAAGGCATCTAAACAAACCATAAGGGCTTAATCAACTTGCTTAAATTTATAGCTCTTGCAAGATGTTATCAGAGGCAGTGCAATCTACACAGATTTTCATTAATAAGGTGATTGCAACAGAGGCAGTAACTAAAATGACTACTGCTGATACGATACAGAATAACTAAGCAATACAGACCTTAGATGCAGAAAAGATCAAGGCCAAATAAGCTAAAAGGATGTTGCCAGGGGTTTATACTGCACCCACTGTTGTCATGCTACATTATACTTGCTCATCTAGAAGTTCAAGTCGACCCCAGATAATGCAGGTGTCACTGGTCATCTGTTCTCTCTTCCTGGCTCTGTTGCTCCAAGGTATCACCTGCAGGTCCTGGATTTCTGGAAGTGGATTCTGCAGTTCGTCGTTCCAGCTCATGATAAGGCCATACATATTTAGCTGGCAACCACCTAGGTCCTGCAAGAAGAAGAACACACACGTACCCTCTTCCCCAAGTAATTAGCTCAACAGGTCCTTCCCACTGATGTGTCTCAGGATCTATATACCAGACCTTTGGTTTAGATGCTGAAAAGGGTTTTGCTGAAAAACGTCGCTGTACTGCAGTAGTTGGAGAGATATCATCCTGCATATTCAAAAAATTTAAAACATACTGGGCTTTTTGTACTTGATCGTGCACTGAGGTTAGGGTTTTCCGCCTTTTTTGTTTTTCCAGCATCGTTTTCAGATTGCGATGAGTATGTTCCACAATAGCTTGGCCCGTGGAAACATAAGGGATACCAGTAACAAGTGACTCCCCAGTCCTGCAAAAAATGCAGCGTTGAAGCAGCAGTGTAGGCAGAGCCATTGTCTGTTTTGATGGATTCTGGCACACCCATGACTGCAAAAGCAGCAAGCCAGTGGCTTTGAGCATCTTTAACCTTTTCACCTGTTCTAGCAGATGCATGAATGTAACCAGAAAAAGTGTCAACTGTAACATGTAAGTATTTAAGGGTCCCAAAGGAGGGCACATGTGTAAACATCAGTTTGCCACAGTTCGTTGCTTGAAAGGCCTTGGGGATTAACTCCTCCTGCCATGGGTAATGAGGCAAATACCTGACAATCAGGGCATGCACAAATGATATCCCATGCCTGCATTCTTGTTAAACAAAAAGATTTCTGTACAGACAAGGCATTTTGATGATAAAAGGAATGAGACAGACATGTCTGTTCAAAAAGATTCAGTTCCACAGCTGGCATGGTTAACTTATCTGCCACTGAATTACCTTCTACGATTGGTCCTGGCAAGTTGGTATGATGCCTTAAGGTCCTCTTAGTTTATTGATTTTTCTAATTTTTTCAAGTTTTATAAGTAGTTATATAGCAGAAGTAGATTTTAAAAACAACACCATGTATTCCTTTACCCTTACCTCTTACCCTTAGCATAGTAACTACACACATTCCCCAACCCTATTACTCCATTCCATGCTCCCCATATCAATTATCCCTTGAATTGCATTAGAAAATGTTTAGTGTCTTGTCAAGGTAGGCCTATTCTGTTTAGAGAACACTTGTACTTTGGCCTAAACCGCAGAGTACAGTCAAACTCTGGGTAACTATGTGGCCTTTGTGCTCCGAGGAAGACTAGAAGGATAAAGTAAGTGGTCCCAAATAGACCCCCACCTCAATTCCCCAGGGACAGGCCGAAGGTGGACCAGGGCAAAAGCCAGAGGGTGGGAGAACCTCGGATTGGACAGGCAGTATTATAAATTGTAACATCTGTAACAGAGGGGCACACACGCATCTTGTAACCGAATTAAATCCTTTTCTTATCTCATCTCCAATTAAATTGCTTTGGAGTTTTTTTCCTCAGCTCCTTTTAGGCATCAGGCGTGAGAAGGAATATGACAAACAAAATAAGCATGGTGATGAGAACGTACCAAATGAGACAGGCACATAAGGCATTCAAACAGCAGCTTGTTGGAGGATTCTCTGATGAAGGAATCTCCAGTCCAGGCTATGATACCTACGACATACTGAGAGTCACAAACAATATTTAAAGCTTGGTCACTGAATAACTCAAATGCTTTTATAGCCACAGAAAGCTTGACAATCTGTGTTGATGCAGAAATCGTAATTACTGTTGACTGCCAAGAAGAGTGATTATCAGGCTTCCATACCACAGCACCTTTTCCAGTTTACCCTGAACTGTCAATAAAAGCAGTGATGGCATAAGCTATTGGAGTCCTGGAGCAGAGATCTTGTGGCTGAAAAGGTAATTCGGATAACGACTGCAGAAACATGTGTCTCGGCAATTGAAAGACGATTTCTCCTAAAAAGTCAGCAAAGGCAGTCTGCAAAGATAAAGATTGCAAAAGTAAACCATGAAAAACATCTTTCTTGAGAGGCAGATAAATTACAGCTGGATCCAAGCAAACCAGAACCTGACATCGCTGGCGGGCTTTGTGTACCAAAGAAGTGAGCATATCCACAGTTGTAGTTAATTGCGGTAGAAGGGGTTAACACTGTACAGGAAGTATGTCGCAAGGAAAGATGGGAAATGAAGTGTCCGCATCAAGCCCCCGGAGAAAGACTCAACGGAGCATGCCCACTGGAAGGGCTCGCTATGGACTGTTGGGGAAATAACACGTGATATCATTGGGGATATATAAGGACGTGTTTGACCGTGAATAGATTGATTCGCCATATTGCAACCCAATGTGGTTAGTCCGTGCCTTCAATGCCATAGTTAATGTTTTAGGAAACACATATGACAAAAAAACCCACTCTAAAATTATAATTTGATGGTCTTCTGTAACCCATTGTCCTATTAGAGCATAAGGTTGAAAAGAACTATAAATTATGAATAAAGCAATTGGGACATTCAGTCGCCGACAGCCTGCAAAGGCCATATGAATTTTTCGGATGACCAGTTGCAGAGCTTGCTGGCTTGTTTCAGTGAATTGTCGCGGAGATGATAAATCAGGGTCACCCTTCAGTAGATCAAAAAGAGAGGATAATTCTTCTGTTGTAATACTGAGCATTGGTTGAATCCAGTTAATGGTCCCTAGCAATTTCTGTAAATCATTGAGTGTTTTGACATTAGTGTCTAATTTTATAGAAGAGGGAAATACTGTAGTTTCAAAAACTCTCCATCCTAAATACTTCCATGGAGCTTCCCTTTGTACTTTTTCAGGTGCAATTTGCAACCCATAAATTCGCGGGGACTGTTGTACCACCATAAAAATTTGCTCAACTGTCACTGAATTAGCTGCTGCTATTAAGATATCATCCATATAGTGATATACATGAGCTTTCAGGAACTGCTGTCTCGCTGGCTGTAATGCAGAATCAACAACTAACTGGCAAAACGTAGGGCTATTCATCATCCCTTGAGGTAAGACAACCCACTGATATCGTTGCATAGGAGCGCTGTGATTAATACTGGGAACAGAAAAAGCAAATCTTTCACTATCTTTCTCATGTGACAGGATGGTAAAAAAAAAAATCCTTCTGGTCCAGAACAACCATGTCCCAGGAGTCAGGGATAAGTGTTGGATTAGGAATTCCGGGCTGCAATGCTCCCATAGGTTGAAGGACAGCACTCACTGCTCTTAAATCTTGCAATAATCTCCATTTTCCTGACTTTTTCAGGATTACAAATATAGGTGTGTTCCAGGGACTGTTAGAAGGAACAGTATGTCCTGCTTCTAATTGCTCTTGTACTAATTTCTGTGCCCATTCTAGCCACTCTGATTTTTAAGGCCACTGGTGCATCCAAACCAGAGTGTCCTTTTTCCAGGCTAATTTGAGCCACGGCTGTTGCACAGTGGCCTCTGAGAAAAATCCTACTTTGAATCCACTTGCGTGATTAACTGTAAATTCCACTGTTTGAGTGTGTCTCTCTCCCATAGAGTACATGGAAGGGACAGAACATAGGGACGGAGAGTTCCCTGTTGTCCATCTGGCCCTATAACAGATTACACTGCCTTGCTCTGCTGCGGAACCTGCATGCCACCGACTCCTGTACCTGTTGCTTGTGGAATTTCAAGCTCCCAATCAGGAGGCCAATCTTTAGCATTAATGATGGAAACATCTGCTCCAGTGTCCACTAGACCAATAAAGTACCTGTCTTCTACTTGCAATTTTAACAACAGCTGGCCGTCTGAGATTAAAGTCGACCAATAGATCTGAGGTGTATTAGTACTTCCAAAACCTCCCGTTCTCTCTGTCTGATGATCTTTGTGCTGCTTCACATAAGGTAATAACAACAGCTGTGCTATTCTTTCCCCTTGTGGTATGTAACACGGGGGACGTGGAGTCCACAGCATTATTTTAATTTCACCTTTGTAGTCAGAATCAATAAGTCCAGGAATAATAAAAAGACCACTTTTGCTGGCAGATGAGTGACCTAAAATAAGGCCACACGTACTGTCAGGCAAAGGACCATAAACACCCGTGCCTGCTATAACAACAGCATCATCCTGTATGTTTATTCCTGTGGCAAGGGCCAAATCCAGCCTGGTGCTTCCTGAGGTGGCAGGTTGGAGGTTGCATATACCCTGTTTTTCTGAGGGCCATGAGACGTAAAGTTCCATGCTCTGTTGTGATTCTCGACAGGTGAGACCCTGTTTTGTTTCGGGGCACTGGGTCTCATGCCCCCCTTGGAGTTTCCTGAAAGGGGTTTGCTGTCATTAGTAAATTTGGATCGGCACCGATTTGCCCAATGAAATCCTTTGACACATCTAGGACACGGGTGGGAGAGGGGGATGCCCCCCTTTTTATTCCCCAAGGGGCAGTCTCTTTTAATATGTCCTTCTTGATTACACTGATAACAGCAAATAGCAGCTAGTGCAGTCGTTAACAGGGAAGTTTTAAAAGATTCCGAGCCCACATGCTGACAAGCCGTGATAAGTTCAGCAACTGACTTGATCCGATTTCTTAAAGGCACCAAAGCTTTTTGACAATCTGTATTTGCATTGTCAATTGCTAACTGAAAAAACAACACTTGAGTCGCTGCATCATTATCTATCTGCCGCGAAATTGCAGTCTGCAATCGATCGATGAACAACACGTGGTCCCTGTGGTCCCTGTTTAACAGTTGCAAACGATGGTTCTCTGTTTCTGGCATCTGGGACTTTTCTAAGGGCTTTCATGGTCAGATCAGTAGCTTGAGTGAAAACAAGCGGTGGCAGCACAACCTATGTTGTTGCAGTAAGATATTGCCCCTCACCCAGTAACTCATCATGACCTATAGCTGTCCCGCCTGCTACATTGTCCCAAACTTGAGCATTGATATTCAGCGGTCCACACCGTGAACTGCGCGGTGGACAAGATTAAACGTAAAAAGCCTTTCCAGTCAGACGGGGTCATAACGTATGAATCTCTGATAGTCACAATCAACCCCAGTGTACACGATGACTGCAATACATACTCTTTTATGGATTTACGAACCTCTTTTACAACTTCATAAGGAAGACGCTCAAACTCAGGCAGGCAGCATGGCTTATACACCACCGGCATAGCATTCAACAGTTCAACATCCTCGCATTTCAAAGCAGCCAATTTACAGTCCTCCAAAATAGAGGAATCCACATTAGCCTCCAGGCGATGTGCCGGTGCCGCTGGCACTGTGTGCAGCGGCGTGGATACCAGAGACCGAGATCGATTATATTGTGCTTGCAAAATTTCCTCTGCTGTTGGAGCAGAAGCCGCTAAGGTTTCCGCCTACTTGAGGGGATATAATGTCATTTCTTTTTCAGGGGTTGCAGGATCCAGATCAAAGGACTCATTAAGCTCATCAGTCACTGTCAACAGGTCGTCAAATATTTTATTACCCTCAGAGGATTCATCCCTAAATGGCGTGGACCAGCGGCCAGCGAAATGGTGTCTTTCTGTTCCACAGCTCTTAAAGCCGTATACACAGCTTTCCAAGCAACTACAACTTTGGTCGGGATATCCGAAGCTAAGTCAGCTTTTGTTCAAAGCTCCTCACCAATCTTAGCCCATAATGCAGTCTCATAAGAACCATGTTGAGGGAACCAGGGACAAGAGTCTCTAACCCATGCAAGCAAATTGACCACATCGACTGTTTTAACAGCAGACCCCTGTTCTTTTAAAATGCGATGCAAAATTTCTGCATATAACTTATGTTCCTTTGACACTGACTGACCCATAGTTCTGCAGTTGCTCACCTCTGTCACGACGATGGGTGATGATCCCAAAACAGAACAGAGCGCGCAAATGACCGACCCAGTTCGACTGCAGCTTCCACCATGGTGCACTGTATGAGATGATTTAGCCTTGTTCAGGTGCCATTTGGGATGGAATGACACACGGACCTCTGGCTTGATGGACAGAAATCACTTT
>NW_020927977.1:0-1894 GCF_003984885.1 Neopelma chrysocephalum | reverse complement strand
GTTAGAAGTCGGAAGGACTGTGGGAGGCAGTGTTGAGGAAGCAGGACTGAGGCCACCGGCTGCTGGCTGGACTCGACTGGCCAGGCGACCAATCCTCTGCTTTTTGCTTGCCACAGGGAAGGTGAAATTGGAATCCAGAGGCCGTTTCTGTAATAATAACAGAATAACTAATATATGATCAGAATTAGGCTTTGCTCCCATTCTGAGAAAGAAGCATTTCTGAACAGGCAAGTGTTGAAAACACATCATTCTCAGCTACAGAGAGCTGTCAAACAAGGAATTACTGCTGCTAAGTATGCGGTTTATATAATTCCTAGTTTCTCATCTTGGGATACAAAAAGTCCTTCTTCAACAGCTGAAAGGTTTTGGGAGAAAGATACTCCTTGCAGCAGCTCTATCAAAGGCTTCCCCAAAACAAGGAGGTCGGGTCAGTTTTGTTTAGGTCCCAATTTCCACTCGGACACACTGGGGTAAGACTCAGCTTTTGGGGTCACACAGCCACACGATTTACTAAAGCGGCCCTGAGAAGCAGGCGGTGGGCGCTGATCACAGCATGTCAAGTGCAGAGCTGGGAAGAATAGGGAAAAGCTCCAGTCTGGCTACAGTTGTCATTCCAGCTGTACTCCAGCTGAAACACTGGTTCACATCCTCTTCCTACCAAGCATACCCTGCTCACATCCACGTACATTGGAAGCTGGGTCCAGGAGTGCCAGACATGGCTCTGTGTCAGCTGCTGAAAGAAATCCACATTCTGTGTGGACAGAGACAGGTCAAAAGAGGTTGCTGGGACCTGCACCATTTCCTGCTATGGCTGGAAGGGAGTTAGGGATAAATAGAGCTGTGTCCTCCCTCCTCTATTCCAAGACAATTCTCTCCATGGTGGAAGGCTTTCTATACTTCCCAGCTTACGTCTGTACACTGCGTGCACTGACGTGCAGTTTGAGGCTCAGAAAGCCTCCAACTTTTCACACGTGGGCTCCACTGAACCAAAACTGGGCCTTAAATGCTGCCTAGAGGGGGAAAAACAATATTCCTCCAAGTGGATCACTACTGTAATTTGTCCTTATTCTAGGCTTTGCTAAGATTTCTTTTTAGACAGGACCACAAGGATGTTTGGGTGTGTTTTATGGCCTAGAGCTGCCAGATCACAAAGAACCTTGAACAGACACAACCAGGTACCAAAGACACAGACACATCTTGTCTTTAGCAGAGCTTCCTGTGCATCACAGTAAACAAATCACATCTGCAAGTTTGTTGCAGTCTTTGACACTGCAACAACCATCTTTAAAAGAATACAGGAATCTCATTAGAAAGAAATGCTTCAGGTGTTTATGCGCTAAAAACAAGATTAGTGCTTCACATCACAGCTGTTACACCAATAGAAAGTGTGGTAAAATATCTTAATGCTCTGTACAGAATGTTTAAGGAATGCACCAAATACCTCAGAAGTTCTTGATGGAGCATCTGTATCAGAAGGTCCCCGAGGTGTCAAATGGCTGGTGCTGGTGGCATTCTGAGAGGAAGCTGATTCTCTGTAAGGATGGCCCAACATTTCGGGTTACTAGCCAAAAATATCTATTGTCATACTTCTTTCCTTAGAGGGAAGACAGACCTTCATTTCCCAGGAAGTTTTCTGAAATGGCTCTCGTCCTTCCCCTACAGACTGAACTTACCTAGAAAGTCTTATCTCCAAAACCTGTCTGTCTACTTCAGTGTAGCCAGGCCAATCTTTCTGAATGTCTTTAAATAAATGTTCCTTCAGACTGAAGGAATTATCCTTTGCATTCAGGTTGGCTACCTACAGGAAGATAATTAAGAAACTAAATGTTCATTACATCTAAATGCAAACTGCAGATCAAAAACTGCTACTGCAAAACTAAATCAAAGCTGAAAA
>NW_020927976.1:0-6322 GCF_003984885.1 Neopelma chrysocephalum | reverse complement strand
ACTGCAGATCAAAAACTGCTACTGCAAAACTAAATCAAAGCTGAAAAGAAAGTCATGGACCAGTTTTCTGGGGCTTTTTTTGGATATGAAGATCAAACTAGCTCTCTCATGAGAAGCACCACTTGGGATGCAAAAAGTCTGGTGTAAGAAAATCCCAAATTGCTGCAAGTCTGTATGAAAGGTACTCTCTGAAAACCTCTCTCTGCACCAGGTATCTGTGTTTGGGTTTTTTATCTTTAATACAGCTTTGAGAATGAAGGCAAACTGTGCCAAGACTTTCAATCTTTGCCACTTGAAATACGAGAGGGCAGATTTTTCCTTTCTGTTTACTTTTATTTTCTCTAAGAACTGAAGAACACTATCTGCACGTATAAGTCCAGATTTGTCCAATTTAAGGAGGACACCTGCTGCCTTCTTGTCTCACACAGCTACAGGGCTATGGCAGAGCACAGGCTATGCCTGGAATGAGGCATGTTTTCATCATCCCATGAGCAACCACAGGATGTTGTCAGTTGTGCCCCCAAACAGAACTGCTTTTCTTTCTCAAGTGCCTGCCTAGAGGAAACTACAGCTCCCTACTGAACAGTTGTATGGGATAACCTACCTAGAGCTAAACCAAAACAGATTAAAAAAAATTAAAAGTAATAAAGATATCCAGAAATAGTAATTGACTTCTGAAAAACAGAACTAAAGCTGTATTCAAAGAGAATACTCAGGCTCAGGCTTCTGGTTTTAGATTTATAGAAAAAAAGGTCTGCGACCTGCTTTTGAAGGTAAGAAAAACGTGAGCAAGACTTTTCAGGGTGTAGTGCTGCTAACATGACCTTTTTGGAATGCAAACCAGGACCTTGAGGAAGATCATCCCTCATAAAGGAAACTAAGCCCAAGATAGTCTCCTTAAACACTGCCAAACATAATGGGACAGGAGAAAATTTTTTTCACTTTTTATCCTGTAAGGAGCTGAGCTTTTGGAATTTTGTACTCAACTTGAAGTATAAATGGACTACTTCAATTTGGATGGAAGAACATGGCTCTCACTAAATTGTGTCTGTCTTCAGGGTGAAAAAACCCGCCCTTCCCCAGGGCAAACAATGCAACAAACCTAACAGGTCCCAGGAGGAGGTGCTGAAAATTCAGTGTAGGATCAACCCAAACTGTATAAATGTTGAAGCTTACTCCCCCTGCTACGTTCCAAAACACTTTTTTTCCTTGATAAAGAAGAACTACTTGACATATTAATGCTTGCATAATTCAGCCACAGCCTATGACTAAAGGGAATATTTAGAAAGGAACGAAATAGCCACTGCATTGTTATGAATCCATAGGCATCTTACGAATGGCTGTGATAAAGAAATGCAAGCACAACTGAACTCAAAAGGAGCACTGGAAAAGTTACTCAATAAAAAAAGGTTTCAAGGCAGATGAAGACACAATCCATATGACAGCAAAGAAACCTGTGCTCAAAATCTGACCTTTGCCAGTTAGGATTTGCTTGGAACACCCTCCCCTGGAAGTCAACCCCAACAGATCCCAGGACAAGCCAAGTACCACTGACAGGCCACCAGCTCCATTCAAATGAAATACTGGCCTATGCAACTACCAAACTTCTCTGCTCAGAAACTTGTCACAAGAAATATTAAGTACCACAACAAACTATTTCACACAATTGAGAGAACCCCTGGGCAGTTCCTCTCCATTAAGCAGTAAAATAGTGCAAAGAAAAGAGACACAAAAGATAAGACATGAGGAGCAAAAACATTAGAAAGAGATAATTAATGCCTGCCATTCTAGCAAAAAAAACCCTCTGCCCCAAAAGTTTTCAATCTTTCTTTCCTTTCCACACATGGACTTCCAGTTTGGGGCATCTGGACACAGTTTATGGAAAAACTTAAACAAAGAGCATTACATAAGTTGCTCATCAGTTTCTAATTTAAACACTGGAATGACACAGGTAGAAATTAGGAATAAAAAATAGCAGGAGGGAAAAATTGCTGGCATAAACTGCAGGATCTCACCTGCTGAAGGATCTTTCCAAGGGTACCCCTGTCCTTTTGCATTATTCCATCTCTCAGCAAGCGATCAAGTAACTCTGGCTTCTTGTAATTCCTCAGAGCCAGCAAGTGAATCACCCTGTCCCTGAAGGGTCTGCGATACACAGCATTGCAACGACTGCAGTGGACATTTTCAGGGTTCATGGGTGTTGTTCTTTTTCTCTCAGGCACGGCATCTGGAGTGCTTTGTGGGACTCTTCCGACCTCTGCTTTTCTTCCTAAAATAAGTGGGGAAAAAAATGTGTCATATGGGAGGTTGGGAGAAGGCAAGGAAGTTGGTTTAAAAGTATTTACCAGGACTGATAAACCTGTATTTGTTCAGCATTTCCAGGTCTGTAAGAATCCAGATAGTGAAGATGCACCGAGTTGGGCATTAACAAAGAAAGAGTCACTAAAAATACCGGCACATGAGTGATACTGGAGCGAAGGTTCTTTATATAGATTCTTTCTATTGATGGTGCTTTTATTATTTTCCCAGTTTGTAAGCTCAAGCACTGAGCTATGTCAAGAACAACATAGACAGTGGGATTAAGTGCACCATTGGCAAGTCTGCCTACATCAGAGGGCTGGGATGCCATCCAGGGTGATCAGGACGAGCTCGAGAAGTGGCTCCTGGAACCTCATCAGGTTCAACAAGGCCAACTGCAAAGTGCTGCACCTGGGTCGGGGCAACCCCTGGTATCAATCCAGGCTGGGGGATGAAGGGACTGAAAGAAACCCTGCCAAGAAGGACTCAGAGGTGATGCTAGATGAGAGGCTGGACATGAGTTTAAAAACCTACAGACATCCAGTAAAAAATGAAATCCAACCATACCTAAAAGTCGTCCATGAGGTCCAATGACCTTTGTATTTTGACTGCATGGCTCCTTTTCTGCCTGGGTCAGGTGCTCTCTGGTCATCCCATCGTTATTGCTTATTCCACCTACTGTAACTTTATCCTGGACAGAACCTGGGTCATTGAGTTGCAAGGCTCCACAGCTATAAAAACAGTGAAAAAGGCTGAGCCCTTCAGGAACTACTTCAGGTCTAGAAGTACAGTTGTATCAGGAACTTTAAAACCTCTCCTAAGAGGTGAAGAAAAATCTTTTTCAGTTCTGACAGCGAGCTGGGCTGTAACTAGATTTCCAAATGTCTCTACACATCTACACTGTGCCAGTTTTACCTGTCTGCAAATTGAGGCTTTTCTATTTTCTCTAGATCTTTGGTCTGCAATTCTATGGTGAAATTGGATATTTTGCTGTAGCTTCAAGTTAGTTTGAAATATCTTCCATGGTTAACTCCTGTTAGCTCATAAAGGGGCTTCAGAAGGGTGGACTTTCCAGCTTGCACTCTCCCCTCCCCACCTCTCCAGCTTAGATACACTAAGCAGTCCAAACACAGGAAAGAGGTTCCAATTTACACATTCAGTATTTTAGCATTCAGCTTCCCTCCTGCATTGCCTCATGTCTAAATACAAAACACTGCAGGTTCATATACCCTTTTTGTCTGCTTGAAGAAGACTGAAATTAAATGTTTAAAGTCTTCTTCTGAAGTACATGAGAAATTCTTTTTAACACTTCTTTTTCCTGCAATAACTGTAGGACAACCTCACAGTTTAAAACTTGAAGGTATTTCAATGAGGCAGCTAGGTGAGTGAAAGGAACTAGTCCTTATTCCAGCACTGCATTTTGGTCACATCTGACTTTTTTTAGCTATACAAGAGTTTTCATAGGTGAGTTTTTACCTGCTTTGATGAGTGGCAAGAGAGTTGTTATTTTACTCACATGAACTCGTCTGGTTGTTCCCTTGATGACGCAGTGTCTGTAGAGGCAGTGCAGGTTTCTTTAACTCCTACAGAAAAGCAGAATTTTGACACTGGTGATAAAGAAATTTTTAATACAGTCAAACAGTACCAACCGGATGGGCATGAAAAAGTCCTTCAGAACTTTGTTCTCACTGTAAATTACCTGGAAGAAGCTGCATAAGTTAGTAACAGTGCTCACACGACCTTCTCCACAATTGGCAGTACCAGGTTTAGAAAGAGGCATGGCCACTTCATTCTACAGGTTCTGCGCTAGCACAGTGTTAACCCCAGCTCAGTTTTTCTTATTTGAAGGCATGAGGTGGCATCTGCACAGCCATTCATGTCATGCAGCAACAGATGTAGCTGCACAAAAGACAACAGAGACTGAGAGAGAGCAACATCGAGGTTCTAGCAAGGAGAAAGCTGACGTTCTTCTCATGCCATGTTTTTATTCCTTCTTTCCCTGACAGTTACAGATACCCAAAGTCTGGTTGAATTTCAGCACTCTTTTAAGCAGGAAAGTCAGTGACATTAGATGGGGGTTACTGGCACTAAGGCTTCAATAACCTGCAGCAAACACTGAGTGCTCCTCCTTAACGTGGCAAGGCTGGGTTGGAAAGTGGTCTGCACTTGTAAATTGCTCTTTTGCTCTTTTAAATGGCAGGAGGAAGCACTGCACACTTAACCTCCAACTCCTCTTTTCAACAGACTATTTCAGACTAAGATAAATAAGAAAATGAGCTGCTGTAAGGAAAGGTGAGTTAGAACAAGAAGGAACACTACGGGATCTTCATAATCTCTCTCTGCCTCTCATGGGGTTTTGTGGCAAGCTTAAAAAACACATTTACATTCATTATCAGCTTACATTGCCACTATCCTGCCACTATTTAGCTGTCCTGCTAAAGCTCAGCTGTTCTTGCCAGTCTTTAAGCTGTCTAAGCTTTAAGTGTTGAGGAGAGAAAAGAGCTATCATGTGATGCTCCACTTGATTCTTTTAAATTTAGTATTAAATTTATGACATGGTACAGAAGGACTATAAAAGGAAATGTAAAAAAACTGGACAGAAATACAAACAGGAATATTAATAGTCCCAGTATGTACAATACAACTTGTGTGAACAGCTTTGCTGCGAGTGATTCATTTCCAAAAATTCAAGTGCACTTGCTGACATGGTTCAGTCTATGCAGAAGCTTCAGTGCAAGCACCAGCTTGAAACACAGTACAGATTTTTCCTTCTCCAGCTGTTCAGAATTTTGTTACTGGCTCCTGAAGAAGGATGCTTACATGTTTTTAGACTCAAGCACAAATGCTTCCAAAGCAATCCCAAGGTTTGTGGGCACTGTGCGTCTGCCCAGGGTAAATGTGGAAAGACCATCCCAAAGCACCCGTCTCTACAAGAACACCACCACTTCCAAGAGGCAGCTGCACACTCTAAAGAGGCCTCCAGGCTAAACTCAACTTCTAATTTGCGAGTCCAATCTCTAAAACAAGACAACACACAGATTTAACAAAGGAACTAAACTCTGTCCTGCTGGGTGTGTCCCCATGTTAAGAAATCAAGCATTCTTTGTCCATTTCTGTTCAGCTTTTCAATGTCATTTTGAGTCTGAACCATTTCTAAGGCTTTTGAAGAAATAAATTCTGCAGCTAAGATGCAGAGGAGCTCTTGGTACAGTTCAAACCAGAACTTCAGTAAACCACAGGCCAGGTTACATAGCTTTTGGACTTTCTGTAAAACAGCAGAGTGTGATAACCATGAAGAAATCACTGATGTCTGATCCATGTGTTTCAGTAAATTGGTCTGCAAGGAGTGTGTGACAAGTTTGTATCTCCAGCATGTAGACTTTAAAACTTGATGAGTGAAAATGTGGAGTTTCAGTCAACTGTGGAAATCAAGTGGGAAAAAAAATCCATTCCTTATTCCCACCTCTTCCTTTTAGCCAGTTTCTGCCTAACAGCAATCCATTTAATATTACTTCGTTCTTGCACTACAGAGGGAGAATTCTTAAAAATGAACATCATTTTAGATAACGTTCCAGGAGAACAGCTTCTGAGTTTTGGTAACGTTGTCATTTAAGATAACAGTTACAATGTAGTACAATGGTAAAAAAAAGTCTGAATTTTTCATTACCATAAAGCAGGGATAATGGTAGAGCACTAATACGTAGTAGAGCCTTCATATTTCCAGTCCCTGGTTTCAGTGCTCCCTTTTCACCAGGGTTTACCCCCACAGGAGTTAAGAAAATCAGGGCATTAATACCTTCACTGAAATCCAAAGGCTGGGATGTTTTCAGCCTCTTTCTGTCTTCTTTCTTGTCTCTAGGCTTGGGAGACTCCCCCTGCAACGTGGCAGGTGCTAGGATTCCAAAAGGAGTCTGAGGCACATCCTTTTGCTGCACCTCGGAGGTGCAGGGGAAAATGGAGCTGGCAGTTTCAGACGCGTTAGAAGTCGGAAGGACTGTGGGAGGCAGTGTTGAGGAAGCAGGAC
>NW_020927975.1:0-2455 GCF_003984885.1 Neopelma chrysocephalum | reverse complement strand
AGAGCGACACTCGGCGGGGACGGCGGGAACTGCAGCCGAGGGAGCGGTGGGAGAGAGGGGAGAGCGGGTGGAGAGGGAGGAGCAGGGAGAGGGGGGAGAACAGGGAGAGAGGGAAGCGCGGGCAGCAGTGGACAGAATGGGCAGCCCTCAGCACCTACAGGGCATTTGGGGCGGTGGGAGCAGCTGCCCCAAGGCTTTTGCAGCCTCCAGTGGAACAAAGCAGGCTCCCAGCCCTGGAGCACACCCAGCACCAGGTACAAGGTGATGGGCCAGGTGTGAACAGAAGGCAGCACGTTTTGGTGAGAATAAATTCGAGGCTTAGGGCAGATCCTCTTTGGGTGGGAGAGAAACCTCCCAGCAAAGGCAAGTGCCATTAAGAGCAGGCAGAAAGGCCGGATTTCAGTCTGCAGTTGTCCATCCTCTCCTCTGACCAGCAAGGATGTTATGTGTTGATGTTAACAGTGCCATGCACCTCACCACGTGCAGGGAGCAATGGGTGTGCAGCCAGCAGGGCATCTGGGAGAGCTGCCATACCCTGTGCACAACAGGCTCCTCCAGCACGCACAGATGGAGCTGTTTGCTGAGCTCTGTGAGGTTAAACAGGCCATGCTGCTTCATGCAGGACCAAACATGCACCTTGCCCAAACATCTGGGCTGTACTTCTGTGACATCAGTGTTATCAGTCCTGTGAGGAGGTGTGGATTGTTCGGCGTACTGTCCTCTGTGCACATCGAGCAGCTTTCTAAGGGTCAGAATGTGCCCTGCCATTGCAGCCACTCACCAAAGCATCTATTTTGCCTGTGCAGATTTGGCAATGAAGGTCTGTATTTTTTGCATCATATATAGCTCAGGACAGTGATGTCCTGATCCATCAGTTGGGCTTCTAAAGGCTGGGAGCATCCAAACCAACCTCCAAAATATCGCAGGTGAGCGACAGAGCTGCTGCTGAAGAGGACTCTGGGGCACAGGGTGGAGGTGGGGGTTGTTGCTTTTTTTGTTGCTCTTAGTGCAACTGGTCACGTTGGTTCAATAGTCCTTGAGCAGAAATGGGCACAAAAAGTCTCAGGAGCCTCATCCTGAAACGAAACTTCCTTTCCAAAAAGCAAATCTGCCCTCTGAACAATAACATAACTGGGAGGTCATTTTAAATTTGCTTCAGAGTTTCAGTCCATATTCCCCGCTCTGGTGATCTGGCACATAAAACACTGTGCAGGACCTCTTTAGGCTTCGTTTTGGGGATTTTTTTTTTGCGTTTCTGATGTTTAGTATAATTCAACCTCAGCAGGTCATCTGTTTAGCACAGCACAAGGGTATGGGATAGGTCAAGACTGAGCAAACTGTTGTCTTAAGGTTCAGGAAGAGCAGAAAATGGCAAAGCCTTCTCAGAAAACAAAGATAAATAATTTACTGGACTAATCAATAACTTGCTCTGTTCATTCCTAAAAAAGTTGTGACCTAGATATACGTGAGCATCTGTGTGTGGGCATGTGAAGCATATATAAAATAACATTCCTGTGCAGATTAGAGGAGGTAGTTTGGCTTGTTTGGCAAAATTTCTCAGAGTTTTTTAATCATTATTTAAAATGCTGTAGACCTTAAATGGTCCTTTCAACCATGATGCCTTCTGAGTGGTCTGCAGTAACTAATCTTTACCTGACACCTGTTCTACAGGGCATGTATATCCAGCTTCCTTTTTTACACTATGTCTTCATTTTTATTATTTCTAATAAATAGATTCTAATATCTGCATAATAAAATCAATAGGAGGCATTATGATAAATTATTCTACTTCTCTTAACAGAGTAGAGTAATAAGTTTTAGGAAAATTGGTAAATTAACACAAACCTTAGAAAAATAATTAGAAATGAATGACAGAAAAGTAGGAATCAGAAAATTGCCTGTGGCAACAGAAATGAACTTGAAACCACCCTCTTTAAAGGATTTAAAAGAAATCCCAGAGATCCTGATTCAGGAGAAGGTGGCTGCAGGTACAAAACCAGCTCTCAGGATTGTTCTGGAAGAACCCTGTGTCCTGTTTGCAGGAACTTGGGAGGACGTTTTTGCTCCTCCATGAAGCACAGCTGTCTGTGCCATTAGGAAGGAACAGGCCTGTTCCAAACACATTCCTCTGACCCGACCAGGGAGAGACTCCAAGGCAGGGGGAGAGGAGAGCCTGGCTCACTCTGCCTCAGGGGAGACCAGCTGGTGTGTGCTCAGCAGCCCCTGCCCGGGTGTGGGGCAGCCTGGATGGACCAGGATGCTGCACTCACTGGGTGTGGGCTGGCAGGCAGTGGGACACCCAGCTCCAAGGAACCACAGAATCCCAGAATATGCTACACTGGAAGGGACCTACAAGCATCATCGAGTCCATCTCCTGGCCCTGCACAGACCCATCCCCAAGAGTCACACCCTGTGCCCCAGAGGATCATCCAAACCCTCCTGGAGCTCTGGCAGC
>NW_020927974.1:0-1217 GCF_003984885.1 Neopelma chrysocephalum | reverse complement strand
GGTGTTTTACTCTTGTTCTGTTACTGGGGGAGGCAGGACCAAGTCCAACCTGAAGGGCTGTGGCTGAAGGGGGGGTTTTTTATGTTTTGGGGATGTAAAAATATGAAAATCACTTTGTTAAACCTTGAATTAAAAACAGAGGGGAGGGATGTTCCTGCAGTCGGGATCTCTGTGTACAGCTAAGAAAGCAAAGAAAATAGTCAAGTGTTTAAGTAATGTGACCTCACCTTGCCCCCAGACCACCCTTCAAGTGCTGATGGACCTGTCTCCAAACAGGAGACATCCAAGATATTCAGGAGTGGCTGGTGGGGAGAAATTAGAGGATGCTGGCAGCCTAGTTCAGGATGAAGCGGAGGTGGCAGAGGCAAATAAAGCTGTTAACAGGCTTAGTAATGGTAAGTTACTTATAACTCAGGAGCAGTGAGATGGAAAGGTACCCACATACCATTGGGACAGGGAAATGTTTTTATTCGTTTTCTTGTTGTTATTAAAGTTACTCCACAAATTGCAAAGGGCACAGGGATTCTGTGGTAACTGCAAGCTCGAAGGAAGGAGCAGCGCCTGAGAAGCACCTTCTCCAGGTTCCTTCCCCACTTGGTGCTGTGGTTTCACTTTCCGTGGCTCTGTTTGCTGCTGGCAGAGGTTCAGCTGGAACGGGAGAGGAGCAGGAAGAGCCTTTCCTCGGCGTAGTCTGACAGCACATCCCTCCCCAGCACAGATTCCGTGCAAGGCAGAGCCTCTTCCGTGTCTGGTGAGGAACGAGCAGGGGCAGGCGAGGCCTCGTGCTCTGTGTACAGCAACCTTTGCCTCTGGAGCAGAGCACGGATTGCCTGTGGTTTCACTTTCCAGACTTGGGTTTATTTGCCCCAAATGGGGTCACTGCAAGGAGCTGTCCTGTCCAGGGGCAGCACAGAGCTTGAGTGACCACAGGTGGGTTTTTCTCTCCAGCTCTTGCCCTGGGAAGCACCTGCTCCAGGCAGCATTGACAGAAGGAATGCCAGCACTTTCCCCAGCCCTGGGGCAGATGGGGTGAAGCACAGACAAGGCTGTGGCACCTCAGCTCTTCAGAGCAGACTTGAGGCAGATAACTGGTTACAGAATCCCAGAATCTGCTGAGTTGGAAGGGACTCACGAGGATCATTCAGTCCAACCCCTAGCCCTGCACAGGAACATCCCCAAGAGTCACCCCCTGTGCCCCAGAGGATCATCCAAACCCT
>NW_020927973.1:0-1235 GCF_003984885.1 Neopelma chrysocephalum | reverse complement strand
GGTGTTTTACTCTTGTTCTGTTACTGGGGGAGGCAGGACCAAGTCCAGCCTGAAGGGCTATGGCTGAAGGGGGGTTTTTTATGTTTTGGGGATGTAAAAATATGAAAATCACTTTGTTAAACCTTAAATTAAAAACAGAGGGGAGGGATGTTCCTGCAGTCGGGATCTCTGTGTACAGCTAAGAAAGCAAAGAAAATAGTCAAGTGTTTAAGTAATGTGACCTCACCTTGCCCCCAGACCACCCTTCAAGTGCTGATGGACCTGTCTCCAAACAGGAGACATCCAAGATATTCAGGAGTGGCTGGTGGGGAGAAATTAGAGGATGCTGGCAGCCTAGTTCAGGATGAAGTGGAGGTGGCAGAGGCAAATAAAGCTGTTAACAGGCTTAGTAATGGTAAGTTACTTATAACTCAGGAGCAGTGAGATGGAAAGGTACCCACACACCATTGGGACAGGGAAATGTTTATATTCGTTTTCTTGTTGTTATTAAAGTTACTCCACAAACTGCAAAGGGCACAGGGATTCTGTGGTAACTGCAGCTCGAGCGGAGGAGCAGCGCCTGAGAAGCACCTTCTCCAGGTTCCTTCCCCACTTGGTGCTGTGGTTTCACTTTTCTGTTTGCTGCTGGCAGAGGTTCAGCTGGAACGGGAGAGGAGCAGGAAGAGCCTTTCCTCGGCGTAGTCTGACAGCACATCCCTCCCCAGCACAGATTCCGTGCAAGGCAGAGCCTCTTCCGTGTCTGGTGAGCAGCGAGCAGGGGCAGGCGAGGCCTCGTGCTCCACGTACAGCAACCTTTGCCTCTGGAGCAGAGCACGGACTGCCCGTGGTTTCACTTTCCAGACTTGGGTTTATTTGCCCCAAATGGGGTCACTGCAAGGAGCTTTCCTGTCCAGGGGCAGTACAGAGCTTGACTGACCACAGGTGGGTTTTTCTTTCCAGCTCTTGCCCTGGGAAGCACCTGCTCCAGGCAGCATTCACAGAAGGAATGCCAGCACTCTCCCCAGCCCTGGGGCAGATGGGGTGAAGCACAGACAAGGCTGTGGCACCTCAGCTCTTCAGAGCAGACTTGAGGCAGATAACTGGTTACAGAATCCCAGAATGTGCTGAGTTGGAAGGGACTCACAAGGATCATCCAGTCCAACCCTTAGCCCTGCACAGACCCATCCCCAAGAGTCACCCCCTGTGCCTCAGAGGATCATCCAAACCCTCCTGGAGCTCTGGCAGCCTTGGGGCTG
>NW_020927972.1:0-2430 GCF_003984885.1 Neopelma chrysocephalum | reverse complement strand
AGAGCGACACTCGGCGGGGACGGCGGGAACTGCAGCCGAGGGAGCGGGGGGAGAGAGGGGAGAGCGGGTGGAGAGGGAGGAGCAGGGAGAGGGGGGAGAACAGGGAGAGAGGGAAGCAGTGGACGGAGTGGGCAGCCCTCAGCACCTACATGGCATTTGGGGCGGTGGGAGCAGCGGCCCCAAGGCTTTTGCAGCCTCCAGTGGTACAAAGCAGGCTCCCAGCCCTGGAGCACACCCAGCACCAGGTACAAGGTGATGGGCCAGGTGTGAACAGAAGGCAGCATGTATTGCTGAGAATAAATTCGAGGCTTTTTAGGGCAGATCCTCTTTGGGTGGGAGGGAAACCTCCCAGCAAAGGCAAGTGCCATTAAGAGCAGGCAGAAAGGCCGGATTTCAGTCTGCAGTTGTCCATCGTCTCCTCTGACCAGCAAGGATGTTATGTGTTGATGTTAACAGTGCCATGCACCTCACCATGTGCAGGGAGCAATGGGTGTGCAGCCAGCAGGGCATCTGGGAGAGCTGCCATACCCTGCGCACAACAGGCTCCTCCAGCACGCACAGATGGAGCTGTTTGCTGAGCTCTGTGAGGTTAAACAGGCCATGCTGCTTCATGCAGGACCAAACATGCACCTTGCCCAAACATCTGGCCTGTACTTCTGTGACATCAGTGTTATCAGTCCTGTGAGGAGGTGTGGATTGCTCGGCGCACTGTCCTCTGTGCACATCGAGCAGCTTTCTAAGTGTCAGAACGTGCCCTGCCACTGCAGCCACTCACCAAAGCATCTATTTTGCCTGTGCAGATTTGGCAATGAAGGTCTGTATTTTTTGCATCATATATAGCTCAGGACAGTGATGTCCTGATCCATCAGTTGGGCTTCTAAAGGCTGGGACCATCCAAAACAACCTCCAAAATATTGCAGGTGAGCGACAGAGCTGCTGCTGAAGAGGAGTCTGGGGCACAGGGTGGAGGTGGGGGTTGTTGCTTTTTTTGTTGCTCTTAGTGCAACTGGTCACGTTGGTTCAATAGTCCTTGAGCAGAAATGGGCACAAAAAGTCTCAGGAGTCTCATCCTGAAACGAAACTTCCTTTCCAAAAAGCAAATCTACCCTCTGAACAATAACATAACTGGGAGGTCATTTTAAATTTGCTTCAGAGTTTCAGTCCATATTCCCCGCTCTGGTGATCTGGCACATAAAACACTGTGCAGGACCTCTTTAGGCTTCGTTTTGGGGATTTTTTTTTTGCTTTTCTGATGTTTAGTATAATTCAACCTCAGCAAGTCATCTGTTTAGCACAGCACAAGGGTATGGGATAGGTCAAGGCTGAGCAAATCGTTGTCTTAAGGTTCAGGAAGAGCAGAAAATGGCAAAGCCTTCTCAGAAAACGAAGATAAATAATTTACTGGACTAATCAATAACTTGCTCTGTTCATTCCTAAAAAAGTTGTGACCTAGATATACGTGAGCATCTGTGTGTGGGCATGTGAAGCATATATAAAATAACATTCCTGTGCAGATTAAAGGAGGTAGTTTGGCTTGTTTGGCAAAATTTCTCAGAGTTTTTTAATCATTATTTAAAATGCTGTAGACCTTAAATGGTTCTTTCAACCATGATGCCTTCTGAGTGGTCTGCAGTAACTAATCTTTACCTGACACCTGTTCTACAGGGCATGTATATCCAGCTTCCTTTTGTACACTATGTCTTCATTTTTATTATTTCTAATAAATAGATTCTAATACCTGCATAATAAAATCAATAGGAGGCATTATGATAAATTATTCTACTTCTCTTAACAGTAGAGTAATAAGTTTTAGGAAAATTGATAAATTAACACAAACCTTAGAAAAATAATTAGAAATTAATGACAGAAAAGTAGGAATCAGAAAATTGCCTGTGGCAACAGAAATGAACTTGAAACCACCCCCTTAAAAGGATTTAAAAGAAATCCCAGAGATCCTGATTCAGGAGAAGGTGGCTGCAGGTACAAAACCAGCTCTCGGGATTGTTCTGGAAGAACCCTGTGTCCTCTTTGCAGGAACTTGGGAGGACATTTTTGCTCCTCCATGAAGCACAGCTGTCTGTGCCATCAGGAAGGGACAGGCCTGTTCCAAACACATTCCTCTGACCTGACCAGGGAGAGACTCCAAGGCAGGGGGAGAGGAGAGCCTGGCTCACTCTGCCTCAGGGGAGAGCAGCTGGTGTGTGCTCAGCAGCCCCTGCCCGGGTGTGGGGCAGCCTGGATGGACCAGGATACTGCACTCACTGGGTGTGGGCTGGCAGCCAGTGGGACACCCAGCTCCAAGGAACCACAGAATCCCAGAATATGCTGCACTGGAAGGGACCTACAAGCATCATCGAGTCCATCTCCTGGCCCTGCACAGACCCATCCCCAAGAGTCACCCCCTGTGCCCCAGAGGATCATCCAAACCCT